>NW_017731620.1:58686-81509 GCF_001890085.2 Hipposideros armiger | reverse complement strand
TTTTTTTTTTTTTTAATGAAAAGTGCATTTGTGAGCTGTGAGACAATAGCAAACAGCCTAACATACAGTAACTGGAGATTGGAAAGGAGAAGTTGGGAGGAGGGCAGCAAATAACATTTAAAGAAATAACAATTGAAAACTTTCCAAATGTCATGAAAAATAATAGACCCACAGACCCAAGAACTCAACAAACTCTCAACACAAGCAACATGAAGAAAATCACACCTAGGCACATCATATCAAATTGCTCAAAGCCAGTCTTAAAGAGAAAAATCCTAAAAGAAGCCAGGGGGAGGGAGGAAACATGTTACTTTTTCAGACACACAAAAGTTGAAAGAACTCATCAATAGAGCCCGCCGAGTAGCGTGGTGGTTAAGAGCTGGCTTGGGGCACCAGAGGGCCCTGGTTCAGATCCCACATATGAGGGCCAGTGACACTGCCTCTACAGCTAAGATGCTGAACAACAGCTCAACCTGGATGAAGAACAAAAGGACAGCAACTTGTCTGTTCCCCTTCCCCCAATTCCCCAATAAAAATCTTAAAAAAAAAAAAAGAACTCATCAATAGCAAACAAACACTCCAAGAGGTGCTGAAGGAAGTCCTTGAGGAAGAAGGAAAATGACTCAGATGGCAACCTGGGATTACACAAAGGAATGGAGAGCAATGGAAATGGTAACTCCATGGGGAAATATAAAAGATGATTTTTCATATTAGTATTGTCATATCTTTCAAAGCTAATTGACTGTTAAACAATGAACCATCTATTGTGGGGGTTATAATTATGACAAGGAGAATGTGGCAGAGGAAAGGTACATCACCTTCCTACCAAGGGTAAAGGCAGGTGTGAATCCAGGTCTGTGAATTCTGCTGAAGTTTAAAAGTTTGCTCTTCTTTCTGGTGAAAATAAAAATATTACAGTTACAAATATTTGGAGACATATGTACATAGATATATAGATATGTGAATCTACACCTATATAATGAATATATTCATGTGGAATTTGCTTGTAAGGCTATTATTCACCATGGTTATGCCAGGGATGAACTTACACATTTTGTGTTCTTTTTGGTTATCTGTATTTTGTAATTTTGCTTTATTCTGATTTGGTGCAAAAACTTTCAAGTACTTTGAGAAGACTAAAGCTCTGGTTACATGAGGGTGTGGGAACTGTTTTCAGAATCCATTTCTTTTCCTATTCATTGATCAAAGTTGGTCCCCACAGGGTCCCCTTCTCAAGAAGCCCCACAGCAGCATGACTGCTACTTGGAAAGGTGCTAGCCTGCGTGGCCAGGGGCTGGCCTCTGCAGCGCCAGCAGTATCTCCTCCAGTGGCACAGTAGTCCCCGACTTTGTCTGCACACTAAGCTTTGAAGAGACGAAGCCGTGACCCCACCCAGAACTGCGGTTGAATGGGGGAGAGGGGGAAGGAGTGTCAGACTGGGCCTGGGGATCTCTCCAAGCTCCCTGCTTTCTCTTGAGGAGCTGAGGCTGGGACAATCGAGGTGGTACTTAGGTGACATCGGTTAACTGCCCCTCCCCAAGAACTTTGCAAGGTACATAATATTTATTCCCAGGCTCAGAGAGGAACAGCCTTCTAGCTTGTCCCAGACCACGAAGCCAGGCAAGGGCAGACCCAGGCTGGATGCCCGGGGCCCCACTATTAGGCAGCACACTCTCCCACCAGGCACTTGACTCCCCGTGTGGCCAAGTCTAGACTTACTTTGTTCTGCAGTCCACATTCTTAATTTCAGAAAACAGCCCCTTCTCAAGCTTCCCAGTTACCAATGTGGGACCCTCAAAGTCACTCATGGTTTCCCCTTCTCCTCCTGGCCTCAAATCCAATCAGTCACCAAATGCTGCTGAGTCCGCCTCCTGACTCCCTCCTCTCCAGCCCACCGTCACTGCCTACTCAGGCCTTGTCCTTCCTTATGACTGTGGCCCTGGTCTCTTAGCTCTCTGAGCCTCAGGCACCTCCCTGGGCATCCCTGACAACTGTGCTTCTGTCTCACGCTGGATAGTGGCTGCATTCCCTACTAGACTGGGAGCAACTCAAGGACAGGGACCATACCTGATCCTGCACCAAGGCCCCAGCACCACACATAGGGCAGGACGCTGTATGGGCCCTAAATGAAGGTTTAGTGGATAGATGAATGAATGAATGAATGATGACCAGGCCTTTCCTTTCTTCCCCACTGGGCTCTGAAGTCTTCAGAGTTAGGGATTATTTCATTGTGCTCTGTGTGCCAAGCTCTCAGCACCTGCCCAACCTGAGTAAACACTAAGGAATGTTCGTTGACTGAACAATGGAACGGGCCTTTGGTGCGCCCTCTGTCTGTAATGCACTTCTCCCAGACACCCCAAGGGGACCACAGTGTTGACACCCTAAAGCTGCCTTTTGGGATATTGGTTTTAAACTGGTTATTAAGAAACAAGACTCAGAACTTTGACCCTCCCCTTTTCCTGCCTAAGAGATTCAGAGGTAAAGACCTACTCCAGGAAGAAAACCTTAGGATGTTCACCTTAGCAGCTTAATTTGAAGTGAGCATGGCAGCTAGGAGGGTGTCACACAAGGGCCTGTTAGTAGACATCCCCTGTGTCCCACTGTTTCTAGTTGCCCAGCAAGAACGTTCCTGCCATGTGTGTTCCCTCTTCCTCAACTCCCTGTAAGTCACCCGTCTTCACATTTGAAATCTAAGACCCCTCCTTTTCTCCTTTCTCCAAAATGTCATATGTACCCAATGTCGCCTCACTGCCTTTGGAATTTTCAAGCTTATGTGAATTCCTCATGTGCATATATTAAAATTTGATTTTCTCTTGTTAATCTGTCTCTGTTAATTTGATTATTACCCCAGCTAGAACTTATAAGGTGGGAGAAAAAAACATTATTTTTTTTTTTTAGCCCCTGCATCCCTATGGCTCACTCCCTCATCTCCTTCAAGACTGCTCAAATGTCACCAATGAGGCCTGACCTCCCTACTTAAAACAGTCTTTTTCCTTCCAGGACTCAGATCTCCTTTCCTTTGCACTACTGTTTCCACCTCTCCACTTATGAAATCATTTGCTTATTTATTATGTTGATTGGTTATTGTGTGTTTTACCACCACCACCAGAAATAGAAAAGTTTTTTTTTTTTATACACAGAGCTTTTTAACTCCCTGTTTTATGTAATTTCGCCAACGCCTAAGACAGTGTCTGGCACATAATAGCTGTTCAATAAACACTTGTTGAATAAAGAAATGGCTCTTGTTCTGCCAGTGACTGCTTTGTGGTCTGGGGCTGACTCCTTGATCCCTCTGAAACTCATACTTAAAATAATAATAGCAATAACAATAGTAGTAATAAAGAAGGTTGTGTGATGTGGCAGTCATTGGCACTGCTTGCAAATATTCCGTCCTCCATCCCCCAGGTACATATTAGGACTGTGCTCCTTGTCCTTTGGGGCTGGCCATATGACTATCATTGGCCTGTGTGAACGGGAGGAGAAGGGACGTGTCTCACTTCCAGGCAGACACTTTAAGAGGCATAGCAACTCCCATTCCGTCCTCCCCTCTGCCACAGTGACTGGCAGTGTTCCTGATGTGGCTGCTCCATTAGCCTGACTCAGTGACACAAGCAAAGCCATAGCTGACCCATTCTGGATATGTGGCATGAGTGAAAAATAAACTTTTGTTGTATTAAGCCACTAGGATTTGGGGCTTTTGTTACTGCAGCATAACTTAGCCTCTCCTGAACTGATAGTCCTGACAAATCAGATTCTTTAGTTCCTGGGCTACCCTGAGGGTTTATCCCCCTTTGCCCCAGGAGATGGAAGATGGGGGAAGGGATAGACCTGCAACAGTAACAGTGACAGTGGCTTATCAGTGCATAGTGCCGCTAGATTGTCACATGACATGGTCACAACAACCCAGACTAGGCACTGCTGTTGTCCCCTTGGGTGTGCAGTGAGGTGAGACACCTGCCCAGGGAACTGTGAGGTGGCAGAGTCAGGACTTGTACCTGGGTACTCTAGCTCCAGAGCCTGCATTGCTCACAGTAGCCACACCAGAGGCTACCTTGTTAGAGGCTACCCTGACAGAGGGACCTTGTTGCCACCTCTGTCTGTCACTTTTCAGGTTCCTGCCACCCTCATCCCAGCTGCCAGCTTGAGGAAGGCATGCAGCTCAATGCCTGGCGTCTCTGCTATCCTTGGGCCCAGGGGATGCCGAGTCCAAGTATCTTTGCTAAGACAGTCACAAGGATGAGGGTCTGTTGGTCCCAGAAGGGCACCAGGTCTAGCAGACACCAGGACAGAGACTGGCTGCTGGGAACCCTCATGGGCCCTACACGTCAGTGTGCATATTGATCCACATGCCTTTGGGGATCTTTCTGTCTTTCATGAGAAGCACCACGAGCTCCTGGCCCCTAACCGAGTAGCATTGCTTGGGTCAGAGTGGCCACCTGGTTAACAATGCAGGAAACAACGGCTCCGAGAGGGACATGCCACTTAGTGAAGGCCACACAGCTGGGATGAGACCTCAGTTTGCCTGGATTTAACTTTTGAGAAACCAGTTTTCATGACTAGACACACCCCCTTGAGAAGCCTTCCTTATTTAAATTTGGGGTGGACAATGACAGATTTCCCCCCATGGACTTGAGGAGTGGGGAAAAGGGAAAGAGGCATTTGTTTGCCAGGAGCTTGACATAAGAAACCTCACTAAAGCCCCTGAGATGGGTCTTATTGTGCCCATTTCACAGTTGAGAAGCCTGAGGATGCCAAGCAAAGGGGCCACTTGTCTGAAGTCACAGGGCTGCTCAGTGGCCAAACCAGGACCCCACCCTAGCTCCTGATGATAACCAGGGCTTGTCCTGCAAGACCATGGACCGCTGGCCTCATGGCCACCACCTCTGCAGGAGCAGCCCCTTAGGTGGGGAACTGAGTACGAAGCTGAAAGCAGCCAGGACAGCTGACTTTGGGGGAGGCAGAGCCGCACAGACCTTAGCTCCTGGCTCTGTGACTTGGGCCAAGGCTTTACCTGCTGAACCTCAGCCTCCTCGGCAGTACAGTGGGCATAAAAATGAGGTCAAGTGCACTGCACAGCATCTGCAGGTAGTAGGTGTTCAGTACATGTCCACCCTGAGCACTTTCTGAGTGCTGGGCACCCAGGTGCCCAAATAGCCTTGCAGGGCATCTCCTCGTGTTCTTGCATTGCATGTTGCCTAGGGAACCTGTGAGAATGTCTTGGGATAGGCATCCAGGAGCAGAATTGCTGAGTCACAGGTAGGTGTCACTTTATTTGCATGAGCCCTGGGAGATGGCTCTCTTAATTGGCATTACCAATTGCTGTTCCCACTCAGGGCACCAGAGGTCCTCTATGCCTATGTCCATGCCAGCACTTGGCAGTACCCAGCTTTCCAATTCTTGCCAGTCTACTGGAGATGTAAAGTAATGTGTTGGGCTTCTCTGGTCTTAACACGTTTGCCCATCTCTCTGTGTGCTTCTGGGCCTTCTCTGTCTCCTCTTCTGTAAATGGCTTGCTTTATTTTTTTGTTTTTTGGGTTTTTAAAAAAGATTTTATTGGGGAATCGGGGGAAGGGGAATGGATAAGTTGCTGTCCTTTTCTTCTTCAGTCTAGTTGTGGAGGACGTCGCTTCACTGGCCCATGTCGGTATTATCATTGCGCTTTTCCTGGATGGGGCAGATCTGTCGCTGGCCTCTGGGCGGCCGCTCACGGTAGCTCCTGGCAGCTCACACTGGCTGCTGGCCGCTCATGCCAGCTGCCGGCCACACACGGTAGCTTTTGGCAGCCCACTGCAGCAGGGGCTGCAGCCTACGCCATCGCCGGTGACTCACGGCATCCCAGCCCCAGGTCACGCTATTGCTCACCATCTTAGCTGTGGAGGGCAGTGTCACTGGCCCTCATGTGGGATCCAAACTGGGGCCCTGCTACTCAGAGCTGGCGTCCCAAGTCAGCTCTTAACCAACACGCCACTTGGCCAGCCCCTGTAAATGATTTGGTTACACCTTTTGGCTCAGGTTCCCACTGGGGCCACTACCTAAGGAACCTTTCTGAGCGTTCTATGTGGCTTGCCTCCCTACTTCCCAAGAGGGTCTCCTCAGGAAGCCTGCACTGGCTACATGTCTGCAGGGCTCCCCAGACTCCTGCAGGGACTGTGCTTCACCTCTCCTTGCCGGAGGCAGCCCATGCTGTATTCTCACCCATCTCTTCTGCCTCATTCCTTCATCCATTGGTATCCCATCACAACTGGAATAAAATTTAAATACCTCACCATGGCTCGAGGGACTACATGATCTGGCCTCTGCTGGGGTCTACCTCTGCTGAGAGGCTGCCTTGCTCACTGAAGTCAGGCTTCCAAGCTGGGTTTGACCTCATGTTCACCCCCACCCTGGGAGGTTCCACAGGGCTCCCTCCCTCCAGGCAGGTGCCTGTTCAGGTGTCACTGCCTCACAGAAGCCCACCCAGACCGCCCTACCTCAGATATCAGCGCAAGGATGTGTGCCGCCTCCTAACCCGAACTCAGCTTTCTCCTTCTTTCAGGCACTACCAATATCAGTCATTACGTCATAGATGTTTTTGTTTAGCGGTATTTGTAGGTGAGGAAGCCGAGGAATGCCAAGTCCCCAGAAACCAAAGAGTAGCCCCTGGCGGGTGGCCAGAGCGGACTCCATGGGCCTTCCTTAGCACCACCCTGAAGCAGTTACCGGGGCAGTTTTAACTCACGTCCACCTGGATAGTTTGCAGAGTCCACCTCATTTCTTCCATGAGCCCCACCCACTGCCTGTTCCTAAGTCATGGCGGCTTACTCAACCAGGAAAAGGTGTTGGTAGTGGAGGTGGAGAGGCCCAAGGTACTGTGTTCGCTTCCTCTGAGCACGGAGCACAGCCACCTCTGCAGGCCCCGCTCCTCCTGCATCTCTGTGATGCTTCTTGGGACTGCTTCTCCTCTGGGAAGCAGGGGCAGAAGCGACTATGCATCACATCCAGACCTACGTGAGGAGGAAGCAAGTGGGCCTGCCCACCTCTCCTCCCCCACAGCCCCCTTCACAGAGGAGCCCAGGTGGCAGGAGCCCAGGAAGGCCTCCTCTGTGGGAACAGCCTGCCCTGCCCCACACCCATTTCAGACTGCTGAAGTGCTCGGAGCTGACCTCATTGCATCAGGCAACAGAGATGCCAGGTTTCACTACCAGAGCAACTGGAATTGCCAACTAGAACAGCAGGACTGGGGCCATGTCCGTCTCATTAGTTAAAGCAAGGCCTGATCCAGTCTCAGTGAAAGAACCCATAGATTCAGTGAGCTAGGCTTCCCTCTCTGTGCTCTCTCCAGGTAACCTGTCTCAGGGTGAGGAAGAACGTTCTCTTTCGTTATATTTTATATATATTTCCATATTTTAATAACAAAAGTAATACATGCTGGCTAACTTTAAAAAATATGTGGAAGGTCTAAAGTAAAAGATGATGAAAATATGCACGTCACTCGCAAAACCCTATTCCCCAGAGGAAATCACTAGGACCAGGCTTCGTCTGTGTGAATATGAATACATACATAAATAGCCCACTCTGTGCCTGCTTGGCAAATTGTTTTCTGAAATTCACAATACACATAAGTAGACTTGCCTCATTCTTTGGAACAGTCATGGAGTATTTCATAACGTGGAGATACCCAAATTCATTTCATCAGCCTCCTGTTGATGGACATTGAAAAGGATTCCATTTGTTTTTCAACCATCACACACAACATCGTAACAAAGATGCTTGAACATCCATCTTTCTGCACTGGTGTGAGTCTTATTCTAAGACGTTGTCTTAGAGGCGGGGTTTCCACGTCAAACAGTGGTGGCTTTTACACTATGATAGATTCCCCAGGGAAGGGGGTTGATGCTCCCACAGGGCGACCCTGGATAACCCTGGAGGGAGCTTTCCTTTCTAGAGGAATTCAAAAGACTTTAAACAACCACCCTCCAGAGTGCCACAAAGGGGGTTCCTGCATCAAGCTCTGGGTTGCCCTGGACAACCTTGAATTTGATCCCACTGGCAGATTTTATTTTTGTACAGACCTTTTTTGGGAATGGAGTTCTGCATGAGATTCTTTCACAACCCCTATCTGAAGTTCCCTCTCCTGGGGACCTGCTGGGGGAACTAGAGCAGCCTCCAGCCCAACACACAGCTTGAGGATGAAACTCCCCCATGCTCCCCTGGGATGGCCCTGTGACAACCATACAAGAAACAGCCTGGTAAAATCAGTGCCACTGTTTGTGGCCAGATGTTCAGAGGCAAGGGTGCTAATTTATGCAGGCAAGTAGGAAGAGGGAGATGGGAGGGAAGCTTCTAGGGGGATGGGCAGGCTGGGGGTGGGGAGAGGCGGGAAGCTCCACACTGGGGGTGTGCATGGAAGTGCATCCATAGGAGAAGTAGGCGGGACAGCAGGGGTGGGGGGAGGAGGGGGCAACACAGAACATTTAGGGTCTCCTGGCAATGACATGTGATGAGTCTGAGCGTGAGGATCTCTGGTTTTATTACAAGATCCTATAATACTGTTGAGAATTTCTACCATCACGGTCCTGGATTCTATACTCTGCTTTAAAATGCTCTGATCTTGTGATTTTGAGCCTCTGATTCTATGTTAAAACTCCAGGGGACAAAAAAACCCCCCAAAACTCCAGGGGAGTCACGCAGGGCAGGTGGCTTTGGAGCGAGGCTACTGGAGATAAAATCCAACTCATATGGGTGTTGAGAATGTAGGCACGTTCCCTCAGTTTCTTGGCTGGTAAACATGACTAGAATGGCACTGGCTCATAGTGCCCTGGGAGGGTGCAAACATGCATGGGCTGAGAGAAGGAAGCCTGGCATCCAGTGGGCACACAGAAAAGGCTGGATTTGATTGTACTTCAATTCGTTTCAACGGCCAGGAGTCCAAGATTTGATTCTAGGAGCTGAGGCGAGGGATTGAGCTGTTGTTCTAAGCTGACTTCCTGGTGTGGGAGCACCCCGGGCTCCGGGGCTTGGGTCCCTGGGCAGGCGGCTAGCCCTCCACAGCAGGCGGCTGCTGGGAAGCAAAGCAACCACACAGAGGGAAGGAAGCTCCTGGGGCTGCGGGAAAGCAAACAAGGGCCACTTCCTCCAGACATGAGCTACGGAGGCCAGCCTTTCCCAGGGTCGTTCCTCGGGAGTCCTCCTTGGGTGCCCGGCTCCTGTTTGTACAGCTTGACTGGTGCGGGGGCAGAGAAAGCAGAAATGCAGAGAGCCAGGCCTGGCCAGGCCAGCTACAGGCCCATCCTGCCTGCTTTGTCGGCAGGGCATGGCCACGCAGCCATTCTGGCCACATGCCCAATTCTGGCCAGAATGGAGTGCTGAGGCTGTGAATACAATAACATCAATAACAATAATTAGCATTGACTAAATATTTACTGGGAACCAGACACTATTCTTAGTGCTTTATGCAGAATATTTCATTTAATCCTCATAACAATAACAATAATGGGGCTATTATTACCATAATTTTGCAGATAAAGAAACTAAGGCAGGACTGAGTAATTTTACAGCCCAGATAGAATGGCTCTGGGCACTACACTCTCAATAAACCACATACAGTAATACCTTAGTTTGCAAGCATAATTTGTTCCGGAAACAAACTACTCATATTGCAATACATCGCTCGTTTACCACGTTAAAATGTATTAGAAATGTTTGCTTGTCTTGCAGAACACTCGCAAACCAAGTTACTTGCAATCCAAGGTTTTACTGTATTGCCTTTCAAGAGATAATTATAATGTCAATTATGATGTTGCCAATAATGAGTCTTTTCTGAATAATCTGCTTTCATGATCTCTCTCAAGTCCTTTAATATGATACCCTATTAGGTGGATATCATTGTAAGCCCCATTTTTCAGCTAAGGTGAACTGAGGCACAGAGAAATGGAGCCACTTCTCCATAATCTAACTGGATTAAGATTATCCAGTTAGAAGCGGTAATAGCTAGGATTCAAACCTATTACAATCAAGTGCCAAAACCGGCGATGTTAACCGCTATATGCTACTGTATTAGTTTCCTCTTGCTGCTGTAACAAATTATCACAAACTTGTGATGTAAAACAACACAGATTTATTCTCTTATAGTTCTGGAGGTCAGAAATCAGTTTCCCAGAGCTAAAGTGTCAGCGGGGGCTTTTGGAGCCTCTGAGAGGAGAATTGTTTCCTTGCTTGTTTCAGTTTCCAGTGGCCCAGTGTTTTCCTTGTCTCCTGACCCCTTCCTTCCTCTATCTTCAGAGCACATCACTCCAATCTCTGCTTTCATCATCACATTATCCTCCTACCTCCTCTAAGACCTTTATGATAACTTCAGACCCACCTGCATAATCTCCAGGCCAGGATAATCTCCCCATCTCAGGATCCTTAAGGTACTCCCATATCCAAAGTCCTTTTTGCCATATAAGGTAACATATGGTCAGGTTTCAGGGATTAGGACAGGGGCACGCTGAAGGGGTGTAGTTCTGTCCATCACAGGGAGGTTAGGTTGTGTCTTGCTGAAGTGGAGATAACAAGTCCTCATTCCTGGAAGTGTGGAAGCACATTTTAGGTCCACCCAGAACTCTTGTGGTGGGAGTCAGGGGTGCTTAACTCAGGACTTGAAGGCCTCGGACTCACTGTTAGCCCGTCTCGCACATTTCCGGATGGAGAAACAGTGTGTCCCTTACTCCAGTGGCTGACTTCTCTTCCAGCAGGCCCCAGCGCGTGGCTGAACATTTCTCTGGGGACTTAACACACTGAGGTTTGTGTTACCGTGATGTGCAGCCCAGCCTTCACGCCACTGCCTGCTGCAAACTCATGGAAAGCAGAGCTCTGATGCCCTCCCTCCAGCCCAGCTCACAGCGCGTGCCTAGGAAGTGTGCGTGCAGCAAGCGGGCCGTGCGAGCGGAGCCGGCATGTTGTAGGTGCTCCGCAGTGTGTGTCCCATTACCTAGCCCGCACTGTCCAAGGGAACTTTGTGTGGTGATAGACACGTCTGATGGCTGCACTGCCCAGGGTGGTCACACGTGGCCACTGAGCTCTTGAAATATAGCCAGTGCTACTGAGGAATTACGTTTTAAATTTTGTTTTTCTTAAATGTCAACAGCCATCTGTGGCCAGTGGCTACTGTGTTGGGCCGAGCAACAATGAGGTCTGCCCAGGACCTGGGCTCTGCCGCAGACTCAGACCCTGTTTCAGGGCCAGGACTTTGCTGAGGCTGAACCCTCTCAAGGATCCCGGGTCCTGGTCTGAAGTCACCACTCTGCAGTCTGCCCCCTCCCCCCCCCACACACACTTCTAACTGGTATAGACGCACTCAGAGACTCTCAGGTTTGGCCCCACAATAAAACGCATATGGCAGTGAACTGAGTCACACAAATGTTTTTGTTTTCCTGGTGCATATAAAAGTTATGTTTCTATTATACTGTATGATGTGTGCAATAACATTATGTCTCTAAAAAAGTACATACTTTAATTAAAAATACTCTATTGTTAAAATATGTTAGCTATCATCTGAGCCTGTTGGAAAATGGAGCCGATAGACTTGGTGGATGCAGGGTGGCCACAAACCCTCAATCTGAAAATAATATCTGCAAAGTGCAATCCAGTGAAGCGCAATGAAACAAGGCGTGCTTGTATTGTGGTAAAGGTCTCAACCCCAGTTTTTGGAGCTGAGCCTGGTCTTTCTCGTTGCCCTCAGGTAAAAACTCTCTCACCTGATGTTCCTACTCTTGTTCCAGCTCTGCCACCACCTTGTCAGCATTACCTGAGGACCTACTATGGCCCTGGCAACAATGCAGGATGTAGGTATCATTATCTCCATCTTTCAGATGAGAAAAAGAAGGTTTGGCAAGGGCCAGCGGCTTCCCCACTTCATCCAGGAAAGCAAGACAGCCCTAGACCACAAACCCAGGCCTCCCTTGTGCTGCTGAAGAGAACTTTCTAAAGCAAAGGAGTCCAGCCTCTTGGGGCAGGAAAGAGACAAAATCAGGGCCACATTGGGGCACAAGCAGCAACCCCCTCACCCCATCCACCGCTCTCAATATGCTTTCTGGCCTTGAGTTGGTGTCCTGCCCAGGGCAGGTCAGGGGCCCGAGGGGCTGCCCACAGGCAGATGGCTATGTTGGCAAAGGCAGGGCAGACCCTCATCATGCCAGGCCTAGTTTCGTCCAGGGCTGAGGAACAAAGGGCTTTCATGGGGTGTAATCCAGGCCGAGGGGAGAAGAATGGTCAGGTATATGGAGAAGCAGGTTCACATGGAGGGAGAGAGAGAGAGCGGAACAGGCCTGCCTGGCACAGGGGTCCGGGTTCCGGCCGTTCTCCCAGGGCGGCAGACGGTCGCTGGCAGCCAGTGAAGGCCCCGTTTGTGCGATATGTCAGCAGGGAGGGCAGGCCTTTTAAGGGGCGAGATCGTGTGGCCCGATAGCATGCCCAGGGCCTCTCCCTGGGGGGGCCCGGGCCCCCTGTGAGGACTGTCAGCCATTGTTAACTGCACCTCATGTGAGGGAAAACGGGACACAGGCGGTCAGCTGATACCTGTGCGATCTGGCCGCGGGGACCAGCTCCACTGGCTGCAGCTCCAGTTACACAGCCGGACAGGAGAGGGGGGTGTGCCGGCCCTGGGAAGGGCCCGCGGAGCTGCTGGGCCAGATGTAGGCCCCTCGGCATGTCCACAGCAGGAGGGATGGGGTGACCCAGCTCAGCCCAGAGTGAAAGGGTGAGAAGCATGAGGCCACTGGCATGCTCGTGCTGGGTGCAGGAATGGCATGCCACCATGGGTGTCCCCCACTCCCCTAGGGGCCACAAGGCCCCCACACAGGAGAAAGGAGAGAACATGGACACATTCTCCAAGACAGCTTGATCACGTCTATCCAACTGTCATAACACAGACGAGAAAGTGGAGGAGAGCAAGCATGGGAAGATTAAGTAGTGTCTGCCAATTCCCATGGTGTTGATGCCTGTAGGCGCCCACGGCAACGTCACCACTGACAGTGAACTTGTAACCAGCACACATGTGGATTCTGTGGCCACTAGGTAATGGATTAGTCCTCATGTATTTAGTCCTCATGTGACAGGTGTTGTAATAACTAACATCCCCATTTTATAGGTGAGGCACAGAAAGCCTGAGTAACATGCCCAAGGTCACACAGCTGTGATATGGTAGAGCTGGGATTTGAACCCACATTGTCTGGTTCCAGAGTCCATTCTATTAACCACTGCCCTATCTGTCTCCCCCTTTCCCCATAGCATGGTTAAATCACAGCCATTTACTGAGAATGAGAGGCGAGCCTCCATGCAGCTAGGTGAATTCTCTCATTTAACCTGCTCAACCCCCTATATGGTGGCTACTATTATCACTCCTATTTTACAGAAACCAAAACTCAACCCCAGGAAGTGACATGCCTGGTGAGCCAGGCAGGGTCCTGGCAGGAAACAGACAGCGTAGTCAAATGGGTCACTTACAAAGGGACTAGCTGCAGAGGCCAGGGTGAGGGGAAGCACCCGGGGCTGTTAAGGCACCCGGGGCTGGCCACAGTGGTGAGCTGTCCTCTTCCGGAGGCCTGGTCCACAGAGAGCCTTTCCTGGCACCTGCCCAGGGCCAAGGGCAGCTGCAGCTGGAGAAGTGGGCTGTCCAGCAGGAACCACAGGCACTGGGGGACAGCTACAGCCACCTGCTTCCCTGCAGGAGAGGCCAGGGTGCTCTGCTCACCCTCTGACCTCCTTTCAGGTCAACAGAAGCCGTAGGGCTGGGAGGCTGTGGAGGTAACTGCAGGGTCAGGCCCCAGGGCACAGAGCAGGGCCAAGAACGAGTGGAGGGGCTGATAGAGAATAGCCAGCCCCCCGTCTCCACAAAGCAGTGAGTGCCAGCACCCGGGCCCCACAGAGCACGTGCTTCCCATTGGTCCACTAGCTCACCTCACTGCCCAGGGCCCAGGCATTGGCCACTGAGATGACACAAAGTCCCAAGTGTGCTCACAGAGCAGAGTGTCATACAAGCTGCAGTGAGGCTGCACACCTGTGGGGCCACATCACCTCCATGTAACCTGTGGACAAAATAGCAGGTGGAACCTGGATGTTAGATCCAATCGGTTGAGGTAATGATGCCAGAATTTCCGGGCAATGTGGCCAGTGGAGTGGGGCAGGGGATTTGGTGAGGACCCCTCAGGTCTCACATGACCTAACACTCTGGATACATAGGTGGCAACAAGCCATTGCTACCAACATAAACACCTGCAGGAGAGGCTGCGCTACCCGCCCCACCCAGCCCCCACCCATCTCCTGGTCTCCGCCTTAAACCACAGTGTCTGTCTGCTTTATTTCTTGGAGCCTACAACTGGGGGGACCCACCACGCCCACCCCAGCAGTGAGCCCTCTAGCAGGTGGCTCCCTCTCCAAGCCTCTTTCTCCTCCCTTGTCTAGTAGGAATGCTAACAGAAGGTACATCATGGGATTTCATCAGAATGAGCCGCTGAGCTTTGTTCACAGCAGACAAACAACAATTGTCATTGCTATTCCACTCTCATAAATTTTAGTTTAATGCCATTTCCAACAGAAATATAATGTGGGCTGGCCGAGTGGCGCGATGGTTAAGAACTGGCTTGGGACGCCAGAGGGCCCCGGTTCGGATCCCACATATGAGGGCCAGTGACACTGCCCTCTACAGCTAAGATGCTGAACAACAGCTCAACCTGGAGCTGGGCAGCCGTGAGTCGCCGGCGACGGCAGAGGCTGCAGCCCCTGTGGCAGTGGGTTGCCATGGGCTACCGTGTGTAGCCAGCAGCCAGCGTGAGCGGCCAGCAGCCAGCGTGAGCGGCCAGCAGCCAGCGTGAGCGGCCAGCAGCCAGCGTGAGCGGCCAGCAGCCACAGTGAGCGGCCGTCCAGAAGCCGGTGACTGATCTGCCTCGCCCGGGAACAGCGCAATGATGGTGCCAACTTGGGCCAGTTAAGCGATGTCCTCCACAACTAGACTGAAGAACAAAAACGACAGCAACTTGTCTGTTCCCCTTCCTCCCAATTCCCCAGCACTGTTCCCATCCCCCCCAATTCCCCAATAAAAATATTTTAAAAAAAAAAAAAGAAATATAATGTGAGCCATGTAGGTCATTTAAAATTTTCTAAAAAGTAAAAAAGAAACCGGTGCAATTAATTTTAATAATATATGTTACTTAACCCAATATATCCCAAATATTATTTCAACATGTGGCTTCAGCCACATTTCAAGGGCTCAGCAGCCACAGTGGCTGGTGGCTACCTTGGACAGCGCAGGTTAACGAATCCATGCAAACATGAATGAATGAATGAGTTTGCTTCAGTCTGCAGAAATCAAGAGACTTCCTGTGGAAGGTGGTATTGGCATTGGACATCAAAAGGTGAGCTGAATTTGCATATGTTGGGATGGGTGGATCTACATTTCTGTTCTACACATGGGGAAACTGAGGCCCAGAGAATTGTGAGCAAGAGTTACAAGGAGAAGGTGAGTAGGTAACAGGTATGATCCCTAATGCCAAGTAGAGAGTGGGTGCGAGGGAGGAATGGAAGAAGGGACAAAGGGAGGGACGGAGAGGGGATAGTGTTAAGGGGGGGGGCGGTAAGAGGAAAGGAGGGATAAGGAAGTAGAGAAAGCGGGTGAAGAGCCTTGAAGGGAAATCATCTATGACTTTAAAAGATCTTGTTGCATCCTGCTGCTGCTTAAGATTCTCAGCCTGCTGTCACCCTGGCAACGGGAGAAAAATCAGAGCAATTTGTAATCAGTGGTGGTTCCTGCTCCATTGGAGGATGTCGGGGGAGGGCTCCTGGCTCAGGCTGCTAGGAGGGTCCTCAGGCACCTCTGGACCCGAAGAAGGGCCTCAGACTCTAGAGTTCACTTATTGTGTGACCTTGGACAAGCCCATTCCCTCCTCCAGGTCTCAGTCTCCAATTCTAGAAAATGGAGCCACCAAGCCAACCTGGGAGGGCTGGAGAGAGAGGCTCAGAAGAGAATGGGGCATGGGGGAGGACAAGAGACATGCCACACCTTAGCTGCATGGGGCCCAGGAGCCCACCCCAGCCCCCATTACCTCCAAGGTCACCTCTCATGGCTCCATAACTCATTCTGTGGTCCATTACCGCCTGTCCCAACTCCAGCCCTGGAAGTTGTCCAGTTGCAAATGGAAGGGAGCGTGGGGGGAGTGGGGTTGGCAGAGTAGGGAGCCTGTGGTTCTGAGGGAGCCTTCTCCTTTGATCAATGGGGCCTGGGGAGGGGATTCATGGGGGAGAGCAGGAGCTATGTCCACATCTGCTGTCTTTGCCCTTCCACCCCTGACCTGGGAACTGCCCTTTCATTTGCAAATGTTGACCTCCCTGTCCTTGATACAGAGACCTGGAACTTACCTGTGAGGAGACCAGGTGAGATGGCAAGTGATTTACATGCTAAGTTGCTCGTCACATAGGACCAGCCAGAGCTGAGGTTAGGTAGCCCCAATTCCTGCTCACAGCTCCGGCAGCTGCCTCTCCCCAGGTTCTCACCCTAAGTGGCATTTTCATTTGTCAGTGAAGGACCCTCATAGATCCTTGAAGCGATTAGAGCAGGAAGGCTTCTCCTAGCGAAGCTTCTACCAGAGTTAGGTGAAAGGGCAGCTCAGCCACGCCCTCCCTATGTGTTTTGGGCCATGGGCCTTTGTTTCCACATCTGCGAAATGGGTTCAGCATGAGGAGGTTTAGCAAAGGAAGCAAACTTGGGACTCCTCCCTGGCCTAGGAGATGCTAGTCTACTTCACCTTCCACCTGCCATTACCCACTCCTCACCCCAGCACTCCACAGGGCTGGTGTACGGAAGCTGTGAGGACTCTGCTGTGCATGAAGAGAGAAGGGCTCCTGAAGGAGGGTGCATGCAGAATGATCCGGGGTCCCAGAGAGGCCCTTCCAGGGCACCTGCACCTGAGCAGCCACGAGCCAGGGCTCCAGGATCACTTTGTTCCTCTCTGTCTCCAGGCCGTGAAGGGAGGTGCAGAAAGGAAACTGATCCTTGGAGAGACAAGTGGCCTGCCCAGGGTCACAGAGCAGGTCAATATCCCAGGCAGAGTGTGAGCACGCCCGCTGGTCCCCTTTAGAGCTGTGCCATCTAGCACGACAACCACCAGCCACGTGTAGCCCCTGAGCACTTGCAATGTGGTGAGTTTGGATTGAAACGAGTCAAAGTGCCTAATACCCACCAGATTTTAAAACCTTAATATGAGAAAAAGTAATTTTAAATGTCGCATTAATATTATTTTAAATATACATTACATGCTGAAATGAAATTTTGGGGAGAGTTACATAAACTGTACTATTAAAGTTCATGTCACCTGTTTCTTTTTAAATTTTTTAACGTGGCTACTGGAAAGCTGTGCTCGGTTTCTACTGGTTAGCGCTGCTCCTCGCTTGTGTCCCACAGCCCGGGACCCACCCCCCAAACGATGGCGTGCCCCTTGATGCCTGGCTGTTCACTTACAATGCCTCCTCCATAAGATGGAGGTGGCAAAAGCCCCACCCGAAGGTTACTGTGAGAATCGTTAGAGAGATTGCACACCAAGTACCCCCGCAAACACTTGGAAATACTCGCTTTGCATGGTGATTATTACTATTGACACTACTATTATTATCACTGAGGTCCAGAGAGGGAACTCCCCAAGATGAGGGTCTGGGGGTCCCTGCACCCACACTCTGGACATACAGGCCTCAATGGCAGGAGGTGGAGGGAGGGAGGGAGCGAGGCCCCTTGGGGACCCTTTGAATTGCTCAGGTCCAAGCGCCTGACACAATGGAATTACTGACCAGGCGGAGGCTGGGTGGCCTACGCGGGTCTGGCCTCGGCCTGCTTAGCATGCGAGGCGGAGGCCCCGCCCCTTCCCAGAGAGCGTTCCAGGAGCAATCATAATGTCCTGATTGTTGGACAATACCATGATGGAAGGCCTTGTCACATTTTTGTCCCCGTTACTGGGATCCCCATTCACGGCCACTGTCACTGTGCTCAGAACAAGCCAGGCCTGGCAGCCTCCTTTGCATTAAAATTGGATGAGAAATAAGCCTTGTCCGAAGTTCAGCAAGGCAGAAAACGAGATTAGGCCAAGGGACAGGGCTGAAGGCCCCTTCTGGGGGCAGACCCTGCAAAGGCAAGTGTCACCCACTACCCGCCCCGGCCTGAGCTGTGCCTCACACTCAGGAAGCACCTCTCCTGGGCCTCAGTTCCCCTGGATCTAAAATATGGACGGGGAAGGAGGTCCCTAAATAAGCGAATGCCTTTGGAAATGGCTCTGTAGCTCAGAAACTCCACGTTTACAATAAAGAAATACATATAAAATGGGACAGGGCAGAGTTCCCCTGTTGGTTGGTGGTGATGAGGGATTGAGGGGGCAGAGGTGTGCCTGGCAATCCTTCTTCTCACCCTCCTGTGGTGGAAGCCACAGAAATAAAGCTATTTCTAAAGCAGTGCAGACTTAGCACTCAGCAGCTAAAAGACATGAGAGATGCCACAGGACTGAAAGCAGCTGGAGGCCCAGCAGTGGGGGCCTGGCCCAGTCAGTCAGGGGACCTCACAAGTGCTGAGCATGTCACCACTAGCAGGTACTTATGCTGAGGTGTGTGTACGAAGACGCTTATGCAGCCTGGTGGGGTAGCAAGAATCAGAAACAGCCCCAATGTCTATAAAGGAGGCCAGCTAAATAAATCTTGAGGATCCACACCTTGGAACCCCATGGCCCACTAAAACGAATGGGGAAGGTTTGTGAAATCTGAAATAGAAGGATGTTCAAGAAATTAGGAAATGAAACCAAAAAAAGAGAGAGACACAGACAAGAGTGTTTGTGTAGAGGGGTCCATTGGTTATATATACTGTGTGTTGATGCATTAAAAATGTCGGCAGTGAAGTACAAGAAACTATGAACATTCTAGAAAATTCAAGAGGTTGAGAAGGAAAATTTACTTTTACGCTATGTCCTTCATTACTGTTATATCTTTTTCCCCTTATCAACACGTATTTTCTTTAAATTTTTAATTAAAAAGCATAGAAGTCCTGTAAGGGTCTTCTTGGCTTTCTAATTCAATAGGATCAGTTCAACCAACATTTGGCAAGTTCTTCTGAGTGCCGTGCTCACTGTGGTTATGATGCTGGCCACCAAACACCCCCAACACTCCCACTTGGAGACAGAGAAAAACCAGTGACTTCCCGAGCCGAGTGCCACAAGAGCACCCAGCACCCAGCAGACATTGCCCAAAAGGAGCAATGGGGATGACAAGGGCTGGACAGAGGAGGAGAACCTAGCTGGGTTTCGAAGGTGATAAAAATTCTCCAGACAGACCCACAAGGGAGGGTTTCAAGGAGGGAAGCAGGGGTGTGACATGCCTTGTGGGCATATGTGCAGGAACCGGGGCTATCCTGTCCTCCGCCCTCTCCGCAGCTCCCAGCACACGGCAGCTAAAATGTCCTGAGCACTACTGTGCCAGGCACTATCCCAGGCCCTTCATGTTCATGAACTCATTGCATAAACTCTTTGAGGTACATAGCATTCTTTACAATCATCCCATTTTACAGATGGAGAAACGAGGACTTTAAGAGATGAAGCAGTGTATGCAAATCCAGGACTGGGATGGGAACCTGAGCAGTTGGCACTAGAACCCACACTCATAACCATGATGCCACACTGCGCCTTGCTTCTAGAGAATGAGTTGGCAAACCCTGTGAGCTGGGCATTTTATACACATGCATAGTCTCCCTCACACATAGGGAGGCTCAGAGGGATCCCTTTTTTTGCCCAAGTCCACTCAGCTAGTAAGGGATAGAGTGTAAATTTCAACTATTGAGTATCAGGCCCCAAAGCCCATATTCCCCTTACCAGGGGCACCGCCTCTGGAAAAGGGGCAGATCATTCAGTGCTCACAGGGCCTGGGTGTGAATGTGAAAGTGAAAATTAAAGAAAGTAGACTGCAGGGGAGAGACACAGCGGGAGCATGCAGAGTGTGGTCACAAGAGAGCACATGCCCTTCCTGAGGCTCTTTAGATTCATTATTTCAGAGCAGACCAAATAAAGGACATCAAAGCCACCCATTTCCAGCTTCTAATTTGGCCCACCCCTGCGGGTACAAAGGAAGGCAACATAGCCATGCCCTGGCCTCTGGGCTCCCTGCACCTGCCCCAAGCCACCCAGGACTCCAGGCTTTCTCTTTCACCCCCAGACCCTTCAGATCCAGTATGGGTGTGACCTCATTCCCTCTCGCTGCCATTTAAATCAGGACCTCTGAGAAGGCCATGCTTCATGGGGAGGGAAGTATTAAAAATTAATGGCAGCTGGCGTTTTCAGGCTAGCTTCATGTTAGCCACCTTGTTGTGGCATTACATGCCACATGGAGGATGTCCCCCGTACTCTGCCCTTGTCTCAACCCCAGAGACACTGGCTGGTGAGCTCTACATTTGACTAAATGGCATTTACAGCAGCTATAAGCACGTTTGAGGTGATTACCCTATAATTTGTATGCAGTTGCGGGTCATTACCAAAATTACAATTAAACACTGGCACTCTGTAATTAGATGTTTTATGAATTAGGTCCCGAGGTATTAATGTCAAATTTCTAAGTTCTGCCCCTCACCCAACTCCAAAGCCCTTCCCCTGCCACCCTGGGTCGCAAGGCACACTTGGGCTCTTCTGAGGTCCAGAGCTGACTTCAGCCAGAGACTTTGCCACTTCCCGGATGGTGGTCACCAGGATCGGCATCTACTGTCACCCACAGGAATGTCAGCTCGTTGAGGACATGTCTACCGTATTTGCCGGCGTATAAGACGACTGGGCGTATAAGACGACCCCTAACATTTCCACTCAAAATACAGAGTTTGTTATATACTCGCCGTATAAGACTACCCCCTCTTCCGCACACCTTCCACACACCAAATAAAAGGTAAAACAATATCAGATTTGATTTCAACATTTATATTTATATTAAAATGTTTATGACATGCAGGAAAACTGTCACAAGGCTGTATGTAATCAAACATATACATAAATCGCGATTCGCGATTTTGCGCTATCATACTGGGTGTATGGTCGGCTGTGTGCGATTTTGCGAGTGTGGTAAAATCGCATAACAGCAAATTCGCATAACAGCCGAGCATACACCCAGCAGCGCTGCTGATGCCTGAACGGTATGTGGAATGAAGTGGGCGGGCATCGGGAGGCCACTGCGGCAAGGGGCAAGCACTATGGGCAGTCTATCTGAAGTGTACCTGGCGTATAAGACGACCCCCCAACTTGGAGGCATATTTTTCAGGGCCAAAACATCGTCTTATACGCCGGCAAATACGGTACTCCAAGAACACAGCCTCGTTTATTCCATAAGTGTTTACTGAGAGCCATCTATGTGTAAGGCCCTCACCAGGCGCTAAGGTAACAGCAGTGAATGTATTAGACAAAAACCCCATCCTGGTGGAGCCGACAGTGAATGCCAATAACCACAAAAATGAGTAATGCATTTGGTGTGCTAGAGTACAGTAAAAGTTAAAGTGAAATAATGAAGCTGGGAAGGGAGATGTAGCATGTTGTGTGGAAGAGGGTGTTGAAATTTCAGACATGGTAATCAGAGAAGGTCTCCCTGAGAAATTAAAGTTCTTTAGAAATGAAGCAGTGAACCAAGGGACACCTGGGGAAAGAGCTTTCCTGGAAAGAGAGCAGCTGTGCAGATGCCCTGGAGCAGGAGTGTGCCAGGGAAGGCCAAGGAGCAGCTGACCAGAGTGACCGGAGTGCAGTGACCGGTGGGTGATGAAGGGCGTGAGGTGAGAGAGGTCATAGGGTCTGGACCACAGAGGCCTGTGGCTAAGGGAAGACATAGGCAGGTGTTTGAAAAATATTGGTGAAGGAATGAATCGATGAACTGGAAGGAAACAGAGGCAGTTTAACTCCATTTAGAAACCAAAAAGACTTTTTAAACATTTCTCTTTTTCTTTCATTGTACACTCTCATTCCGTGAGTGCTCCCTCTGTGTTGTGAGGTCAGCCAAGTGCTGGATGGACCTTGTTGGTACTGCATGGGGAAGACACTATTATCCCCAAACCACAGCGAGGAAAGCAAGTCTCAGAGGGGACCAGCTTGACCCAGTGTCATTGTTGGAGCCCAAACTTGTGCCTCATGGCCTCCGGAAGCAGAAGACTTTTGGGGTGAAGAACATGGACCCAAACAAGTCTGCTGGGGCTCCAGTTCCAGCTTATGTACACACTGGTTGTGCAGCTTAGGCAGGTTACTAAGCCACCCTGTGCCTCAGTTTCCTGGCCTCTATCTCAAAGGGTTGTTGTAAGGGACTCAGCCCAATGTGTGGCACACAGTGAAAAATTAAAAAGTGCAAGTTAGCCTTATCATTAGCTCTGCCCCCTCTGACCATGTGACTGTGGTGAGTCTATGTCTCTGAGCCTAGTTTCCCAATATGGCGGTTGTGGGACATTCATGAGATACCAGTAGGGAAAACAGATGTTGTTGTCAGTTATCGCTGTGGTGGGGCCATTAGAACTAGCCCCCTAAAGATGCCCTCCTGATGCCCTTGAACACGATGGGGCTGAGAAGAGGCAAAAGTAAAATTCTCAAGACTTGGAAGTCATAATTATGTCAAGTGAAAAGGATTTTAAGGCCTACTTGGAATTAATTGAAATCAACAATGGGATAGTGCCCCTAAAGAAGGAAGTGCCTGGGCTGGCCGAGTGGCGCGGGGGTTAAGAGCTGGCTTGGGACGCCAGGGGACCCCGGTTCGGATCCCACATATGAGGGCCAGTGACACTGCCCTCTACAGCTAAGATGCTGAACAACAGCTCAACCTGGAGCTGGGCTGCC
>NW_017731620.1:48852-55396 GCF_001890085.2 Hipposideros armiger | reverse complement strand
AGTCACGCGTGACTTGTATTCATCTTTTGTTTTTGTATATATTGAATATTACAATTTTAATACAGTTTTCCTTTCTTAAAATGTGTATACATTTTTGGCACCATATATATATATATATATATATATATATTTATGCATATGTATGTATATATATATATATGCATATGTATATATTTGACATTCAATATTACTTTATATTAGTTTCAGGTATACAGCACAGTGGTTAGGCATTTTTGTAATCTATGAAGTGATCCTCCCGATAAGTCCAGTACCCATCCAACACCTTCCATAGTCTTTACAACATTATTGGCAATATTTCCCATACTGTATTTTGCATCCCTGTGACTATTTTGTAACTACCAATTTGTACTTTCTAATCCCTTCACCTTTCTCACGGAGACCCCCAACCCCCTTCCCATCTGGCAACCATCAGTTTGTCCTCTGTATCTATGAATCTATTCCTGTTTTGTGTGTTCATTTATTCTGCTCTTTAGATTCCACATATAAGTGAGATCATGTGGTATTTGTCTTTCTCAGTCTGACTTATTTCACTTAGCACAATATCCTCTAGGTCCATTCATGTTGTTGCAAATAGTAAGATTTTGTTCTTTTTCATAGCAGAGTAATACTCCATTTTGTAAATGTACCACAGCTTCTTTATCCATTTATCTATTGATGGGCATTTCAGTTGTTCCTATATATTGGCTGTTATGAGGAACACTGCAATAAACATGGGGGCGCATATATTTTTTCAAATTAGTGTTTTGGTTTTCTTTGGATAAATACCCAGGAGTGGAATTGCTGGGTCTTTTTTAGTTTTTTGAGAAAACTCCATATGGTTTTCCATAGTGGCTGCACCAATTTGCAATCCCACCAACAGTGCACAAGGGTTCCCTTTTCATCCTCACCAACACTTGTTGTTTGTTAATTTATTGATGATAGCCATTCTGACAGGTGTGAGGTGGTATCTCATTGTGGTTTTTATTTGCATTTCTCTGATAATTAGTGATGTTAAACATCTTTTCACATGTCTGTTGACCATCTGTATGTTCTTTTTGGAGAAATGTCTGTTCAGGTCCTCTACCCAACTTTCAATTGGATTGTTTGTTTATTTGGTGTTGAGTTGTATGAGTTTTTTTGTAAATTTTGGATATTAACTCCTTATCAGATGTATCATTAGCAAATATCTTCTTCCATTCAGTAGGTTTTCTTTTCATTTTGTTGGTGGTTTCCTTTGCTATGGAAAAACTTCTTAGTTTGATATAGTCCCACATGTTTATTTTTTCTTTTGTTTCCCTTGACCAAGGAGATACATCAGTAAAAATATTACTAAGGGTAATGTCAGTAAGTTTAATGCCTATGTTTTCTTCTAGGAGTTTTATGGTTTCAGGTCTTACATTTAAGTCTTTAAACCCATTTTGAATTTATTCTTGTATGTGGTGTAAGGAGGTGAACCAGCTTCATTTTTTTTGCATGTATCTGTCTAGTTTTCCCAGCACCATTTATTGAATAGACTGCCTTTACCCCAGTGTAAATTCTTGCTTCCTTCATCACAGATTAAATGACCATATAGGCGTGGATTTATTTCTGAGTTCTCTGTTCTGTTCCATTGATCTCTGTGTCTGCTTTTATGCCATTACCATGCTGTTTTGATTACTATAGCCTTGTAGTATAATCTGATATCAGGTAGCATGATACCTCCAGTTTCGTTCTTCTTTCTCAGGATTGCCATGGCTATTCTAGGTCTTTTATGGTTCTGTATAAATTTTAGGATTATTTGTTTTCGTTCTGTGAAAAATGCCATTGGTAGTTTGATAGGGATTGCATTGAATATTGCTTTAGGTAGTATGGATATTTTAACTATATTAATTCTTCCTATCCATGAACATGGTATAAGTTTCCATTTATTTGTATCTTCTTTAATGTCTTATAATTTCCTGAGTACAGGTTTTTTTTTTTCCTTGGTTAAGTTTATTCCTAAGTATTTTATTTGGGATAGTGTTTCTTATGGTTAAATTAAGTCAGGCAGTAAGTTATATAAGGGGATCAATTTAGACAAAAATATAAATGATAGCAGAAGTGGATAGTAAAAATACACTTTGCATACCCCCTGAAAACATACCCACAGAAGCACTTCTGTGACATTCTTGCCAAAAATGCATAACCTCATTCTAATCATGAGACAATACCAGATCCAAACTAAAGGACATTCTACAAAATGACTAACTAGCACTCTTTCAAAATATAAAACAAAATATAAATGATAAAACAAGACTAAAGAACTATCCCAAATTGGTGGAAATGAAGGACACACGACAGCCAAAGGCAATATGGAGTTCTAGGTCAGATTCTAGGCCTGAAAAGCGACATTGGTGTGAAAATTGGCAAAATTCACGTAAGGTCTTCAGATTGGTTAATGGTATTTCATCCGTGATAATATCCCAGCTTCAATAATTGCGTTGTTCCACATATCAACATCAGGGGAAACTGGGTGAAGGCTATGCAGAAAATATTTGTACTGTCTTAGTGTGTTTAAAGCTAGTCCAAAATATGTTTTAAAAAAAGGTAAGTGGGGCCGGCCGAGTGGCTCAGCTGGTTAAGAGCTGGCTTGGGAGCGCCAGCTCTGAGCGGCAGGGCTGTGGTTCAGATCCCACATGTAGGGCCAGTGACACTCGCCCTCTACAGCTAAGATGGTGAACAGCAGCTCGACCTGGAGCTGGGCTGCTATGAGTCGCCGGCGGCGACGGTGTAGGCTGCAGCAGGGCTGCAGTGGGCTGCCATGAGCTATGTGAGCGGTTGGCAGCCGGTGTGAGCTGCCAGGAACCGCTGTGAGCGGCCGACCAATGACCAGCGACTGATTGCCTCACCCGGGAAGAGCACAATGATCATACCAACATGGGCCAGTGAAGCGACATCCTCCACAACTAGACTGAAGAACAAAAACAGCAAATTGTCTACCTGTCTGTTCCCCTTCCCTGATTCCTCAACGCTGTTCCCTTCCCCCCCCCCAATTCCCCAATAAAATCTTTAAAAAAAAAGGTAAGTGGTATCTGACTGAATAAAAAAGAAAAAAAAATAGCAGGGTCAACGTGGGGTGGGCAGAAGTTTTGCAGGACATGTAGAAGCATCTGACATTTGAAAAACCACGCTGTAAAGCATCTGAACATTCTAAAGTTTGAATGATTCTTTAAAAATTAAATCACTTGGAAGTTGTAACAACTTTTAACATTCTCCCTTCCCCTAAAATCAGAATATTCCAGAATGCTACAGATTTTTTTCTTTTAAAGATTTTTATTGGGGAATTTGGGGATGGGAACAGCGCTGGAGCATTGGGGGAAGGGGAACAGACAAGTTGCTGTCCTTTTGTTCTTCAGTCTAGTTGTGGAGGATGTTGCTTCACTGGCCCAAGTTGGCACCANACTGATCTGCCTCACCCGGGAAGAGTGCAATGATGGTGCCAACTTGGGCCAGTGAAGCAACGTCCTCCACAACTAGACTGAAGAACAAAACAGCAACTTGTCTGTTCCCCTTCCCCCAATTCCCCAGCGCTGTTCCCATCCCCCAACTCCCCAATAAAAATCTTTAAAATAAATAAATAAAAATAAAGAAGGACGTGCCTAGTTCAGATCATATTAACTAAGATCTCTACCCAGCATTAGGGAGGTGATTCCTCAATTCTGTCCTGTACTATGCAGAGTCCCCCTGGAAGGGCCTGAGTCCTACCCTAGAGGAGAAGCCAGGATATCCTAGAGTATGTTCAGGAAAAGGAAGGATATGGGCTGGTGACCTCCGCCTGGGAGGAGCAAGAAATATAAGGGAAGTCACAGGGAGGCAGACTCAAACTCCTCGTAAAAAGAGCATCCTCACTGTTAGAGCTAGGTAGGTGCCGAATGTGCTCCTAAGGGGTGTGTGTGTGGGTATTGGTATGGGGAGAGGGAGGGGTGCAAGCAGGGATAGAAGGCAGCCTGCATGGGGTATGGGGGAGCAAATTCCAGCTCAGGGTTGGGGTTCAGGCCTTTGATCCATGAGCACTCACTCCTCCATGAGATCCAGACTTGTGGAGGCCATACAGCGGACAGCACAGCAGGTTGGTCAGGCTGACTTCACAGGTTTGAATCCTGGCTTCTTTGGGCCTCAGTTTCTACATCTCTAATAGTTCTCACCTCATAGGGTTATTGTGAAGATTCAATGACTGAATGCAGCTAAGGTATTGAGAGTACTGCCTGGCACTGTTATTTGGGGAGGGGCCTAGGCTGCAGGTTCTGTGTGAGAGTCCTAGAGGGAGAGGTTGCCTGAGTCTCACCACATCCTGAGATGCCATGCCACACGGCATGGAGCTGTCTCCTGGGAACTGGCTTCCCCTCACCCCAGGCTGCTGAGGGATTCCCCTGAGAGTCACCACTGCCCTGGGAGACAGTGAATGGGCACTTTGTGTCTTCACTACAGCCTGTTGCTGCATGCCTAGGCCCCTGCGTGCCTCGCAGCCTGTGCTCGCGCCCTGGCTCCATTCCGACTCCATGCTGCATGCCTCCTTCATCCTCAAGAGACAGAGCACATCTTGTGGGTCCCACCAATTGCCCTCCCCACACACTCCAGCTCAAGAATTAGCCTGACTTCCTGGGTGGCAGATGGGCAGGGCTGAGAGGCAGGGTGGGATAAAAGAGGACCATGTGAGACCCCAGAGAGGCCAGCCAGCTCACTTCCCCACCCCTGGAGCAGGTGGGGGTCTGCTGAGCTGCTGTTTAGTACCCGTGAAAAAACGCCCTGTCTTCTGCTACCCTCCCAACCCCTTCTGGTCAGGCTGGTCCCTGCACTGGGCTGAGCAGGAGGGCAGCATGGGACCTCCTAGGGTGCTGCCAGCAGAATCACAGTGTAGGCACCTGGACTCAAGGATTCTCCGGGGCATGTTGGGGTACACCCGTATCCTGTGGTTAACAGAACCACTAATGGCATAGTCCCCTCAGGAATGCAGCCACGAGCCTAAGCAGATGAGGGCCAAGGGGAGATGGGATAGGGAGAGGAAGAAGGAAGTTAAGTCACGTGACCAGTGCAGAAATAAAGACTGTAGAATTTATGTGTATTTTTTTCTTGCTTTCAGATGAATATACTTGCATATATTAACCCATTGGTTTTCTCCTCCTCTCTCTTCCATTTTCATCCTGTCAAGATATAAGACACACTAATTGTGGTAACCCTGTCTCTCACCATTTCAGTAACAGACATCAAAGGGGCACATGGCTCAGAGGAAGAGACAAAGTGCCATAGGAGACTTTTGCACTTTGGGGGAGAGGCATAGCATGCCTTCAGCTGGTCGAAGGGTAGTGGCAAACGTGTAGGTATAAACGCTGTAATGTTGTGGTCTTTATTCAGAAGTTAATATTAAGGTCATGCTGTGTCTTAGAATGCCAACTGGACAAAACATGGTTGTGTTGGATGGTCTGTCGTTCAGCTGGCGTACCACAAAGTCTGGGAACAGTGTTTTCCCGATCCCTTCCCTGTTCAGCTCAGTAAAGGGTTTCCAGTGAGTGGTGTTCCTGTGAGACTGGGAGGCACAGTGGAGGCAGCTCTAGCGTGGCAGGTAGGGGGCAGTGGCTGGGACTGACATGGCAGCTCCCACAGATAATCTGCGTGAGCTCACATTTCACGGTTTACTTTTGGGAGCCCGGCTGTGTAGTTTCTCAGATTTCTCTGCTTTTCCTATATGAAAATTTACATATCAGCTGAGGTGTAATAAATACCTCTGCAGGATGCTGAAGGGACAGAAAAATTTCAGCATGGGCGGGGATCTCATCCGTGGGTGGGAACTTGATAAAGTGGCAGAGTCCAGGGCCTCACCCCAAAGCTACTAAATAGGCCAGGATTTCATGGTGCCAAGAAATCTGTAGTCACAAGAAGCCACAACGCTTCAGGCAACTGGAAAGCTGAGGAAGCCAGGTTGGAACGCTGAGATGGGGGACTTGCATCTCATCTTCTAAAAGTTCTCAGCTACTGAATCTAAGAGGAACTAAACAGGTGAATAATCCTGGTGGTTCTGATGACTCTGAAAGTAATAAAATGAACCAATCAACATTGCACAGTTCCAAATATCCTACACAATCTAAAGCAACTTTGATCAAAAGTGGTCCATATAGCCCTGAAGGTCATCAAGATGATTTTAGGTGGTACAAGAAAAAACATTTTCCTTTTAATAGCTTTAGCATATCAAACCCATCACAGTTTGGGGGATAGTATTTCTTTCTTTTTTTTTTTATTAGTTTCAGGCATACAAAACAAGATAATGATTAGACATGTACACCCCTCACAAAGTGATAACCATCCCCCCCCCCAAATCTACTACTCCTCTGACATCGTACAGAGTTATTACAATGCTATTGACTGTATTCCCTATGCTGTACTTTACATCCATGATACACACACACACACACACACACACACACACACACACACCGGGGGTGCTGAAAAATGTATACAAGTGGACATTTTGGTCAACGTTGCTCAAGTAGTAGTTCGCCATAATCAGAAGTGTCTGGATGCTGATGGTAAT
>NW_017731620.1:34305-44567 GCF_001890085.2 Hipposideros armiger | reverse complement strand
ACACACACACACACACACACACACACACACACACTCCCAGCAGCAGGGCAGGAACTCCATTGCCCTCCATAGGGCTTCCACCTTTTCCCAGAGCAGCTGGACATCCTCTTGCAGTGGCCAAGCAAACCCCAGTGCTGTGACAGTGACAGTGACAGTGGGGGTCCATAACCCCAGGTGCCCAGCAGGTCCTTGCTGCCCCCTTCCCAGGCTCTCCTGGTTCCTCTCTTATTTTATTTGGAAACAAATAAAAGATTAAGATACAAATAATTCCCATAAGGTGGATCATTTTGTAATTATGTTAGGTGTTAAATCACTGCTGACTCTCCGGCCACCCCCCACATACACACACCACCTCCTTGTCCCCCCAAACAAGAAGAAGGTGATAATTTCAGAACCAGCCACCCCTAACCCTTGCGATCGGCACAGCCTGCCTGCCCACCCACCTGCCTGGCAGCACAAGCTCCACATTCAGAATCTAGCTCCCCGGGAAAGAAGGGAGCACACCCAATAAGCCACTACTGGAACCAGGCCTCACGGTTACCCTGCTCTATGATTCATCCCCATTTCCCAAAGGAGGAAACAGGCTGAGATAAGGGCCTCACATGCCCAAAGTTACAGCCAACTCAAGGAGACATACGCCTCTGGGCTATAGGGCAAGTGTTCGTCCTTCCTCTGTATCTCCCGGCTCTAGGGGCAGAGACAGGCTGAGAGTTGCTGGGAAGAAGCCAGGCTGGACGTGGGCCTGGGGGGGGGAGCAGCCAAGGACTCAGGGTGGTCCTGCCTGGGGAGGGGCAGCCTCTGAGACCCTGTCACTGTCCCCAGTCTCTGCAGGGCTGGATGCTCCAGAGGCTCAAAGCAGGAGTATTTGTGTCCCTGAAGGTATAGCCCAGACTGGGGGAGGACGTGGGGAGCAGTCACAGGTGGGCACACTGAGCTTGGCCCGAGGAGAACGTTTATCCATCGTGAGCTGCCCTGGATGGAGTGGGTGTCTCATGCTAGGAGGTGTGCACACTGTGGCTAGACAGACACCTGGGTACCAGACAAACGGGTGGCTGGCTGACTTCCTAGCACGCTTTCAGGAAGGATGCCTTGGGTCTTCTGGTCCCATTCTGAGTAGATGTGGAGCAGCGGCCACCACACCTGCCATGGCCTCAAGGCCCCAGGGCCGGCCAGAGTCCACTCCAGTGTAGCTAGGCCCCTGACAATGTCTGTGACCCAGCTCCCAGTCCCACCAGGGCCCCATCACTTCAGCTTCACTGCCTCCTTGCCCACCCCTCTCCTCTCCATGCTTATGTAAAGCTGTCCTCAGGCCCCACTCAGACCTCCCTCGCAGGGAAAATGTCACCTCCCCTGGGAATTCTTCTCTAACCAACTGAGGCAGAGTCCACACTCACCCTGGGTTGTCGTAGTCCCTCTCTGACCAACTCCTGCTATTTACCTCTCTTCACCGGCGTTTTCTAAGATCCTGCTCAAGGACATGGACGAGGCCATGGCCATTTGTGTGGCCCCAGGCCAAGCCCAGAAGTCACCTCTGGCCCAAGCCTGGCCCAGCTGCCCCGTTTGCACTGCCTCCCGTAGTGCCATGCTAAAGGAAGTAGTCCCTCTCTAGGGCACGGTTCATTCACTTATGTTGCCCAGCTCAGGTGTGAGTCAGCCCCAATGGCAGCTTCCGGAGCCTCTCCCACCCACTGCAGCTCACAGGACACCCTGGGAGCCCATCCAAACCTCTGGGTGGAGAGATGACAGACAGTAAAACGCAGGACAAGGAGTTTGGACCCGAATCCGAATCCCACTCTTCCTGTAGTGCTCTGAGCCTCTTCCCACCCCCACGGGCCCAGCCCGCCTCCCCAGCTCGCCTACCCTCCATGGGAAATGGGCAGCAATCCCTGTCCTGTTCCTGGGGATGCCCAGAAAACAGGCAGACAGGCAAGAGAGCCTGGAAATGCAGCAGGTGGGCGAGTGCAAGAAAGAAAAGGAGATCAGGGTGATGCCCATGGAATTCTAAATTTTCTTGTGGCCATTTTGATAAAAATAAAGAGAATCAAATAAAATTAATATTAATAATATATTTAATTTAATCCAACAGATCCACATATTATCGTGGCAACATGGAATCAATATAAAAATTATTAGTGAGGTATTTGACATTTTTAGTGTTAGGTCTTGGGAATCTGGTGCACATTTGACACTCACAGAACATCTGGGTTCTGGGTTCTAACTCTCTGTGCTCAGAGCCACTCCAGGCTGGCAGAGTAGGTCTAGAGGGTGCAGGTCATACAAAGGTGGTCAGTGAAGACCTCGTGAAGGAGGTGAATTCTGAGCAGGGACCTGGAGGCAAGGGAGTGAGCCAAGCAGCTAAGCAGGGGAAAGTGTCCGGCTTCAGGACTAGCAAGTGCCAAAGTCGTAAGGCTGCAGAGTCTGCAGCTGGAGAGTGAGGTGAGCAGGAGGTGAGGCCAGTGAGGACTGGCTCTCTTGGCCCTGTGGCCACTGTGAGGACTGGCTCTTCCTCTGAGTAGACAGTAGCCACGCAGGGTGTTGGGCAGACAACAGGGCCTGGCCAGCTTAGTTTCTCATGGGAGCACTCCACATCAGGGTACAAGCTCTAGCCCCAGACTCCTGGGCATGAATCCTGGCTCTGCATGTCCCCAGCAGTGTGATCTTGGGGATTATAGCAGCACCTAGTGCCATGAGGGTCACGACAGCACCTGGCACACAACGGGCATCCCCTAAAAGCCAATGTCACCCCCTCAATGCTCTGTGAGTGTGAGTCTTTGGCAACATTCGCACCTTTCCAGATGCCAAGGGTCTGGGTTCTCTGCTTGGGGAAAGGTGGGGCCCCTCCCCCAATCCCTCTTCTTCTGTATCCTCTGATTATGGCCCTTCCATCTCCAAATTCCTGGAATTGCTGCAGGTGATAAATAGCTCCAAAGTGAGGCTGCCCTCGGGCACTCTGATGTGGTAGTAGTCTCCACTTCCTCTGCCTAATGGGCAGGTGCTGGGCACGGCCTCCTGGTCCAGCCGGGAAGCCCCTCCACCCCTTCCTGGCCCCAGGGTTCCCTTCTCCAACCCTGCGGGGACAGCCCAGCCTCTGCACACCACACACGACACTCCTTCATTCATTCCACAAACATGAGCGCCTGCTCTGGGCCAGGCACAGCTGTGGGCCATGGGACACAGGAGTGAACAAGACAGACAGACTCCAGCCGTGTGGAGCTGGCCTTCTGGGTTGTTGGGGTTACTTTGTGCCCCCAGCCTCATTTGATAGGGTACTCAGAGCCCCTGGCCTCTCTGACCAGACTCCAGTGAAGACCCTCTTTCTTGCTCACCTCTGCAACCCAGGATGGCAGCTTCTCAGGGGGTCCGCTGCTTTGGAAGGAATGGCCCGTGATGGACCCCATGAAAGGAATTTAGGCTAGATCCCCTGGGGCATAGACCCCAAAATAAGAAAAGAAAAATGGGACCTCCCATTGCCTGTAAAAGTTTTAAAAAATGTTTTGAAACTGTGCATGACTAGAAAAAAAGAGAAAAGGCCTGCTGACCAGACCCCACATGCAGTAACAGCAGTGGCCTCTTGGGGCAGGATGTAGGATTCTAGGAGCCTTTGTTTGCCTTCTGTTTTCTGTTTTCCAGACTTTCTACAATACATACATACCTATTGAACACTCCAGATTTTAAAATGAAAAAATAAAAATGTGATAAAACAATCACAGTATTAAAACCTGGCACCTCTTAGAACTTCCTGGAGTGACTGTGTCTGGCTGGCAGGGTCAGGAACTTGCCACTTGGGGAAGGACAGGCCACTGCTCACTCTAGCCTGGGGGGCCCCCACAGCATGGGAGCTGAACAGCTGGAAGCCAAGGACGGTGCCTGTGAAAAGGGAGGGAAGGGCTGGGCAAAGAGAGCAGTGTGAGGAAAAGCAAAGCGAGGAGCTGAGGAAGACCAGGCAGCTCAAGGAGAGGCTAGCGGCAGGGGCTGGAGGACATAGGGGTCAGGCCACCCGGGCCCTGTGTTGGTCCTGTGGGCACTGGGAGCCACTGAGTATGTGAACAGAAGGCTGTGGTGTCAGAGGAACCGTGAGGCATTTCCCAGGTCCCTCTCCCTCTCCTGTATGACATTGATATGATACCTCTTTGTAGTATAAAGATCCTCAGCATCCTCTGAACGATCCAGTGGCTACGAGTAGTTGCTTTAGAGCCTGACAGCCTGGGTTCAGCTCCTCGATCTGCCACTTTCTAGCTATAGGCCTTGTCCTCAAGCTATGACTCAACCTCTCCATGCTTCAACTCATCACCCCAAAACTGAGAATGGCCATAAAATACCAGCCTCCTGGATGGTGTGGTAGAGGGCATTAGGTGAGTTAAAACATGGAAAGCATTGAAAACAGGCTAGTACACAGTGAGTGCTCAGTAAATAAATCTCCCGTGTTACTCTGAGAGTTTCTCAAAGTCAAAGACCGACTCAGAATCTGTCTGCAGGTAGACACCAATGACAGCTGTCCTGTTGTCCTCAGGAGATGGTGTCCCCAACCTCATTCCCCTCTGATTCCCTGGTCCTTGCCCAAGATGGGTCCACAACTACTGTGAACCAAGGCCTGGGAGCCCCCTGATTCAGCTATTTCTCTAGCTCATTTAATCTCTTCAGCAACTCTGTTGGGGGTCATTCTTAATCCATTTTACAGAAGAGGAAACAGGCTCAGAAAGGTTAGGAATCTGCTCTGTACCAAGACTACAAACACCACCATTCTATCAAGGAACCCCTGGCATGCCTTTTGCAGTTCTGGCATTTACGAGGCAATTGTAATACATCTTTCAAGGCAGAGGGGACCCAGTTGGAGAGGGCGGAGGCTTGTGTGGGGAGTGGAATAAGAGAGAAGCACTTTGGTTTCTCACAATGCTCTCAGGTCCCGGAGCTCCAGGTAATGGAGCTGGTTGGGTGTGGGGCCCCAGGTAGAGAGGGGTTGAGATGGGGGTGCATCTCTGGCCTTTCATCTGGAGCCCAAGGCCCCTCCCCCCACTCCTTCGTGGGAGGCCTACAATCACTCACCTGGAGCCATAAATGAGCTGGTTCTGAGGCCCATCTGTCACCTGGCAAGTATGCCAGGACCTGAGAGAGGGAGGGGTCACCAAGAAGGAAGTGTCACCCACCTCGTGCTGAACCACACCAAACTTTGGAAGCCCCATAAAAGCTCACAGACCTTCCCTCTGCCAAACCTCACCTGACTGCCTGCCTGTCAGCCAGCTCCGCCCCAGCCCAGCTGGGGTGTGAAGCTGGGAAGCCCAGCTGGGTATCCATTAACCAGAGACTGGGCCTCTCTAAGTCTCAGTTTCCATTTCAGGAAAGGGCAAGGGGGAATGTTCCAGGACATCTCAAGGAGATGACCCCAGTCTGGGGAGGTGATGCCAAACGTCCACTGTGCTGCCCACCCTTGGCCCGGCATGGCCCTTCTGACTGTGGGGAGGAAGCTGGCATCCTGGCAGCTGGCAGCTGTTTCTGCGGTTCTGAGCTGGAGTCTGTCCCATAGTGGGCAGGCTGGCTGGGTGGTCCCTGGTGAGGTATCTGAAAAACCAAACCAGACAACAGGCCCAGCCTTTACCTAGCGTCTGTGCGGGCTCCGTCTGTTGTGTCCCAAGACAGTCAGTACAGGCTGGGAGCTCTGTTTATTGAGCACCTGTTGTATTGGAGTTCCTGAGGGAAGCATTACTGTCCTCATTCTGCACAAATACAGAGGCTCAGAGAGGCTAGGTCCAGCCAGGAGTCCCCAGGCTGGGCATCCTAACCCATGTCAGAAGCTCTGGTCCCAGCACCAACTGGGAAACAGTTTCAGCAGTTGGGGCCCCATCCAGAGAGGACCCAATGCACCTTTCCTTACAACACGCACAGAAGTGCCTGGGTTTCAGAAGTTGGATTTTCTAGAAAAACAGGTATGGAGTGGAATAGGGACAGACTCTGCCCTAGGAAAAGGGAGAGGTAGGCCTCAAGGTAATAGTCGTTAGATAAGGGACTAATGCATGTATTCTCTTTTTTTTAATCTTCAAAGTGATTTACGGATCCCAGGCTAATTAATTTTCCCCAGAGCAGCAAGGACTGTCACCTGTCTTACTCTCCAGAGTCGCACCCTAGCCCCAAGCACACCTGAAGGAAGGGGGCTTGATCCCAGAGTCCTGGAGATGGCAGAGAAGATAACTCAGCTGGCAGAGACCTGGAGGAGACATGAGGGTGGGACTGCCCCCTGGGAGGCTGCCCATCTGAGCTGCAGGGAGAAAAGCAGAGATTAGAGAAAGTGGGAAGCCTGGGAGCAGGCAGGTCACCACCTGCTCCTAGAGCAGCAAGGCTGCCTGGTCTACCCACATTGGTGGTAGCTCGGACTGTGTGGAGGGTGTGGAAGGAAGCAGGTAACCCCGTTTTCCCAAGGAGGATGTGGAGCCAGGGCTTTGTATGTATAAGCGAGTCAAAGGAGCATATGTTGTGATTTCAGCATTGATTGCACCGCATTTTATATTTGTATTATCCGTTCTTTGTAAAAGTGCAATTAGAAGTATATGTGCATTTGTGTGTTACACAAGCTAGAATCACTATTGTTTAGGACTCTCTCAGGTGCCTAACCCAAGCTGGCTTAAGTATAAATGGAAAATGGAATTTTTTTTCTCACTAATTAAAAAGGCAAAGAATAGATTTACCTTGGTGAAGCTTAATGCAGGAGTCAAATTATGTCACTGGTACTGATTTCTCTCACTTCCTCTATGGGATCCACACCCTCTGCACTCTCTCTATTCTCAGAAAGGCTCCCCTATTAGGGTGAAGGGAGGGCTGCAGAGGTGTCAGCACCCGCTTTTCCAGCATTTGGTCCCTGGGAACAAGAGCGCTCAAAAACCTAGAATTGAGTCTTGTTATTTCTGATTGGCCAGACCTCAGTCATATGATCATCCTGAAACTAATCACTGTGGCTAGGGAAGCGATGCACAGATTGGAATGAGCCAGGCTCATGGGCTAGAGTGGAACCCATCAGGACCATGGGGGTTAACCTTTGGAGAGGAGTGAATTCACAAATTAAAGGGGGCACTCACCAGAGAAGGGGTAATGAGTGCTGTAGAAACAAACAAAAGTGTCCACTGTACAGATGCAAATTCATTGAACTCACAAACACGTTTCACATTATGGAGAAAGCTTCAATGATGATAGTAATGATGATGATGACAGCTTGAACCTGAACATTTTTAAGAATCCACCATGTGCTAGTTACTCTTCCAGGAACTTTCACATTCTTTATGTCATTTAATCCTCTCAACCAGAGTTGGGAGTAGGCACTATTGATATCATCTCCATTTCTCAAATGGAGAGACTGAGTCACAGATGTTGTAAATAACTTTTCAGTATCCCACAACTATGTAAGTGATTCAGTCAACCCTCCCCCCACCAGACATGTGGACACTCTAAGGAGATGGGGTCTTTAGTGAAGGCTATTACATAGGCAGGGAGATAAATTCAGACACAAATAACTGATACACAGTGGCAGAACAACAGGCAAGCCACTAACACAGCGCTAAATGGCAAGTGGCTTGCAGCATGGAGGGGTGTTCAGAGGAGGAAGGAGCGGCCGCTAAAGGAGGTGGTATGTGAGCCTCAGTTTCCTCATCCATAAAACATTCAGGTTGGGCTAAGGTTATCTGACTAACCTTCCAAGTGCTGGCCATCTCATTGCCCATGCTTTTCTACTGCTGAAGGTGGAAGGCCTGCTTTCCAACTTTCCTGCTTCTGACTGTAAACCTCAAGTGTCAGGGAGCTCCGTCCTGACCCAGGCAGTCCCTCCTGGCAAGAGGCAGAGGAAGGCAGCATTACGGCTGAACCCTCAGGTTTGAATCTTGGCTCCTCCTTAAATTAGCTGTTGGGGGTTGAACAAGAAATCTCAGAACCCTCTCAGATCTGATACTCCATCATCCATGACCAACTGTTTCCTGTGACATGAAGCTGTGACATGTCTACTTCTGGCAAAGTTGGCACTTTGCCCCTAAACTACCTGGCCCCAGCTTTCTGTGATTTAAGTTCTTCCATCTGATTTTTAGTGTTTTCCTGAATCCTTCTATACCATCACTGTCAACAGCCACAATGTGTCTTACTTAATTTATCTATTCACTCAAAAAGAATTGCCCTAGGCCAGACCTAAAGGTGAAGAGAGGACTGAGGCATACCGATTGCCCTCAGGGAGCTCTCTGAGAAGGAATAGCAGCTCACCATCCTGGTCACCAGGTGGCAGCTGGGGTGAGGCTGTCACTGCTGATGCTTATCGCACACAAGCTTAGTCATGGCTGTTCATTTGTCATCACTCTGTTGAGGTCTGTGCATTGTTGGAATGACACATGTTACATTTAATTGCCACTATAAAATATCTTCAACAAGATTACATTATGATTTGGCATTGAAGTGAAACGTTATTGTGTATGCAAAAAGACCTGAGAACAGAGCATAAAGGTGACATTAGTAAAGTCAATGTTTGGCATAAGAGGAATAAACGTATTTCCTTGCAAAGCAACCACCAAATGCTCTACCAGTTCCAAAAAGAGAAGATCTGCACACACAGATGAAGCTGTCACTTTCTGTGATTGACATATGCATGATGGTTGGCCATCACTCGCCAAACAAGAATACACCAGCATCAAAACTTGCAGAATGCGTGTTGGAGATTTGCAGGAAAGCCTCAGAGCTAACAGTGAAGCACTCTTTAGAAATGCTGCAACCTCAACAGTTTTAATAACACAGAGGACAATATTATGTGGAAAAACAGATATCAACAACCGAGTCAAAAATTATTCAAAACAGCCAGACTTTGAATGTTAACAAGTTTTAGGATTAACTTAAGCCACTTATTTCTCTTACTTTTTTATGCACAAGAGTAATACGTGATTAACTGTTTGTCTAAAGAGCTCTTTCAATGAGAACGAAATAAAAATTCCAAGTGATAGGACAGCATTATGTCCAAGTTTAATCAGCAGAAATTCCTTTCTCAAGTGTACATAAGATAAAGGTGCGCCTTAGAACCAGAGATGTTTTCAACTCAGTGGAATACACCAGATTTTGAAGTGGATTTTCCAGCCAGACAAGTGTGACTGAACATTTCCAAGAGTACAGCATCACAAGAGGGATGGACAATAAAGGACTTGGAGAGGTTTTACCCAAAGAACTTCACTTAGCTCAGTGTGGCAGAGAAGGGGCTTGGGGCAGTGTGACCGGAGTGCGGGGGATGGAGAGGTGCTGAGCCCCCCTCACCGGAGATATCAAAGCAGAGGCTGGTTGACCCTGTTGAAGATGAAGAGGAAGAGTCAGGTGACATAACGGTATGTCCTATAGTATGTGCCCGTGTGTGGAGGCTAAGAGTCAGGTTTGGATCCAACCGTCCAAGTTCAATTCTGGCTCGCCCCCACATGCTATGGCTGGTAACTTGGGCAAGGACAGAGCCTCATGGAGCCTGGCTTCCTCACCTATACAGTGGAAATCATAGTGTACCTGGCTCACCGTGTTGTTTTGAGGTTTGAATGGCATATTGCGTTTTGAGTACTAGTGATCCCTGACACGTAGTCAGCTTTCAATAAATGTGAGCTGCTTTTACCTCAGAAATCTCCATGTGAAGATTGGTAATTCATCCTTCAATAAATATTGTCAGCCTCTACCATATGCCAAGCCCTGCACGGGATTACAAAGATAGGAAAGAGTTCTTTCTATGCCTGACCGTAAGCTCACATATATAACATCTTGACCAAGATCAGAGAAGTTCCTTTAAGACAGCCCAAGTAAAAAAAAAAAGAAAAAATTTAAAAATATAATTTAAAGTAGCTTATTGAAAGGATCGATAAGTAAAAGATTAAGTAAAAAGAGCCAATACCTGATTCTGAGGGAATACGGGCAGATTCTCTCTTTCTTCTCTCTGGAGTGTGTACTGTTTCATGTTCTCTGTTCCAGCCTGGGAAGGCACAGATAGCCTAGCAGTTTCAGAGCCGAGGTAGGTGCTGGGACCTTTGCTCTGCCACCTACCAGCTGGTGACTTTGACCCTGTTCTTCCATCTCTCTAAGCTTCAGTTTCCGCATCATGCAAACAGGGATAATAAGAATGTGGAGGAGAGTTGTGGGGAGGATTAAAACACCCTTGGAAGACTGTACTAGAATAGAGCTGGGCTGAGAGGAAGAGCCTAATAAATGGTAATTCTGGAATGCAACGTGGATGCTGTGGCCTGGAGTGAGGCAAGGCAGTGCCCCCCCCCACCTCACCCTCC
>NW_017731620.1:27293-32835 GCF_001890085.2 Hipposideros armiger | reverse complement strand
AAAAAAATAGCTTGTGCTTCTATACACTAGCAATAAACAATCTAAGGAGGAAATAAAGAAAACTATTCAATTTACAATAGCATCAAAAAGAGTAAAATACTTAGGAAAGAATAAATTTAGCAAAAGAAGTGCAAGGCTTATATGTTGAAAATTTAAAAAGCTTTGTTGAATAAAAGGAGATCTAAATAAATGGAAAATGACCCCATATTCATAGGTAGGAAGACTCAGTGATCGTAAGATGACAATACTTCCCAACCTTTCAATCTACAAATTCAGTGAAATCCCACCAAAATTTCAACTGCTGTGTTTGTAGAAATTTACAAGCTGACCCCAAAATCTATATGGAAATGCAAGAGGCTAAGAATAGGTAAAACAATCATAAAAAAGCAAAAATTGGAGGATTCATACTTCCTGATTTCAAAACTTACTATAAAGCTATAATAATCAAGACAGTGTAATGCTGGCATAAGGATCAATGGGAAAGAACAGGGAGTATGAAAATAAACCCATGTATCTATGACCAGTTATTTTGACAAGGGTGCCAAAACCATTCAATGGAGAAATAAATAATAATTTTTTCAACAAACAGTACTGGACAACTCGATAACTACAGCAAATGACTAAATCTGGACCCTAATCTCACGTTATATACATATATTAACTCCAAATGGATCAAAGATGTAAATGTGAAAGTTGAAACCATGAAATGCTTAGAAGAAAACAGATGTAAATTTTCATGACTTTAGATTAGGCAACAGCTTCTTAATGACACCTAAAGTACAAGCAACCACAAAGAAACATAGATAAATTGGACTTCATCAATCAAAATTAAACACCTTTATGCTTCAAAAACAACCCACAAAATGGGATAAAATATTTGCAAATCATATATCTGATAAAGGTCTAGTATTCATAATATATAAAGAACTCTTACAATAAAAAGACAAATAAGCCAGTTAAAATGTGCAAAGGATTTGAATAGACATTTCTTCAAAGAAGATGTCCAAATGGTCAATAAGCTCACTAAAAGATGCTCAGCATCATTAGTCATAAGGTAAAGGTAATTCAAAACCACAATAAAATTCTATTTCATACCCACTGGGACAGTTTTAATAAAAAAGATAATAATGAGTGCTGGAGAGGATGAGGAGAAATTGTAAAACTCATACATTGTTAGTGGGAATGCAAAATGGTGCAGCTGCTGTGGAAAACAGTTTGTAGGGTCCTCATAAAATTAAACATAAGTGATCATATGACCCAGAAATTCCACTCCTAGGTATATACCCAAGAGAAATGAAAACCGACATCCACACAAATGTTAATCACAGCACTATTCATGGTAGCCAAAAGGTGGAAATGATCCAAATTTCCATAAACTAATGAGTGGATAAACAAAGTGTGATATATCTATACAATGGAATATTAGTTAGTCATAAAAAGGAATGAAGTGCTTACACATGCTATAACAGGAAACATTATGCTAAGTAAAAGAAGCCAGTCACAAAGGCCATATATTGCATAATCCCACTTACATGAAATGTCCAGAATAACTCCATTGAGATTAAAAGTAGATTAGTGGTTGCCTGGAGCAAGGGGCAATGGGAAGTAACTGCTAAAGAATACAGAGTTTATTTGGGGGATGATGACTTTCTGGAAGTAGATAGTGGTAAATAGTGGTGCACAACCCTGTGAATATGCTAAACAAACCTGAATTGTACACTTTAAAATGATGAATTTTATCGTATGGGAATTATATATCAACTTAAAAGAAGAACAAATAACACAAAACAATTATCCAAGAAGAGCCAGGACATGCCTAACGAAGAAGGCTTGCCTTATCAGATACCAGAATGTGCTTTAAAACTTCAAGAATCAAGACAGGCATGCCTGGGTTTTCATAAAATCTGGCGCTAGCGTTACTACACCAGTGTGCATATTTTCATTCCGTGATGGGCCTCCATGAAAACACTACTGATGACATTCCACAAATGTCTGTGTGCATCTCATTCCAGTGACCCACAAAGTAATAAATCGTCTTGTCAGTAGTGCATCTAGCATTGAAGGAAAACAGACAGGAGCTGCAAAGAGCTGTTTCTCAAAGTGTACTCCATGGGCCTCCTGCATTGGAACCACCAGAGTGTTAGGAAAAGTGGCAAATTCCTGAGCCCCCCTCCATTGCCTCCTGCACCAGAAGCATAACCTGCTCACCATGTGGTTCTCCTGCTGGGTGAGGTTTAAGGAGGTTACAACAATGGGTATTGCACTGGTCAAGTTCACCCTACTCAGTCTTGAGTTTGAACTCCTTTGAAGATCATTTGAAAAGAGAGTAGCTTGCCTGAATTTCTTTAAGATGCAAAGATTTGGGATATGTATTTCTTTAGCATGTTGAAGGCCTAAAGGATTTGGAGCCCTTTTAAAACATTGGAAAAGACAAAGTGACTCAGAGATGTTGACAGCAATTCCTCAAAACATTTGGCTGAAATGATGGACAGGAGTGTGTTGAATTGTGGGTTGATACCTAGAGAACAATATCATTGCCTTTCTAAGATACCTTTTTAAATTCCCATTTCCTGCATCCCAAATTCCCTTGGGCAAAATTTTGATGGGTTCTGATGATGTCAAGAAATTTCTTGCATCATCTACTTCTGCCCATTAACCTGGGGAAAGCCTGGATGCTAAATCCCTGGTCTTTGGCTGATTTTCCAAGGCAATTTTCAAAGAGCATTTGATTTTGTACTAATTACTCATAGAACAAGATTTCAAAGACTGAGTATTCTTTTGCAGTTTTGCTCCACTCATGTTAGCTTTGGAAGCACCAGAAAATTTTCAAATGAATTGTCAGGATCATTACAAATACAATGACTGCTTTGCATGAAACATTTTTAAAATCATACAGAAAAACTTCAAACCACCCTTGAGTTTGCCTAGAGTGTTATTATGGTACTAAACCATGCATTCTGATTTTTCTTAATGTGTTCTTATTTAATTGTTGATAACTCCCATCACACCACCTAGCACAGGATGTTTCTTCACCTAATTGAAAATTGTGTACAACACACTAATGAGGGCCAAAACAAGGTACAAGGTCAAACTCCTCAGCTGAGAGACTCTAGGCAATTTAAAAACCTAAAATCCTAAGACTTCCTGTATGTGTCAATCAATGGCTTTGTTGATGTCAAATGAAGACAAAGCTCATCTGGCATTGAAGTATGATTTTAGCTGAATATCTTTACAACTATCTTGAGTTCATCTTCTAATATGCACAATATTTAATAAAAAAGTAAAGGCTGGAAAAATGTAGTTTTAAAATCTTTGTTTGATATTTTCTCCACCTACTCTCCAGATATTATTGTTAGTGCAAAAGACATCATTCATGACTTGGTAGTATGAATGTGGTAATCACGGTTACCCTTCAATAAATTTGTTTTTAGTAAATACTTATCGGAGGGTTTTAAAACTGTTTTTGATATTATTTGAAATATGGAACATTGCTGTCTTTTGTATTAAAGTAATTAAAGAAAATTTTAATGTGAAAACTTTTAAATGTGTTTGCATTAAAGTATCTGATTTAACACATTACCATATTATTTTTCCAGCTTTCAATTTTGATTATACACTCAACCTTTTATTGAAAAGAAAGACGGAGTGATTAGGGGGAAGAGGGTGGCACCTATGCACAGCATGCACAGCACGTTACCGTTTTAGAGGTGTGTGAAGATGAAGAGGGGTTCTAGTTTTCTTCAGGGCCCCTTTGAACATTATTAGCAAGTGACTTGCACACCATTTTGCTCTGACCTTGTGGAGCAAGGATATCTTTTCTATGGCATTTAAGCACCTGTTTTTATTAACTTAAATTCCTGGGAAAATGTTTTATATGTAATATAATAATAACAACCACTAATAATAATAATAATAATTAGTATGATAGCAATAATCATGCTTCCTACTTATTGAGCACTTACCAGCCCAGCCTCTACTAGAGAATTTGGACTTCATTTTTGAGGAAAACAGGCATTCTTACTATCTCTGTTTACAGATGAGAAAACTGAGGCTCAGAGAAAAAGCAAATCTAAAGTCACTCTGCTGGTCAATTTGAACCCCAACCCTGTTTGATACTGACCACTGGTGCATAACCCCTCACAGAGACAGGTTCTGAGTCCCTTAACAATTATAAAGCAGGCAATATGGATTATGTAACACAACAATTTCCAAAACAGCCAGGATGTAGAGTCCTGAGGAACTTGTTACAAATACAGATTTCTGAGTTCCATCCCCTGAGATTCCAATGGGACCAGACTGGGTAGAACCAGGGATTCTTCATATATATATATATATATATATATATATATATATATATATATATATANCTTGGCTTGAAGGGTGGCGGATAAAGGCTCCTCGCTCAGAATCACCCGGGGCCGTGGTCCATGGACCCTGAAATCTCTTCACCAAAGAAAGGCATCTTCAAGAGCTTTCAGGAGGGATCTTGTCCTGCTTGAGTGCAAGCAGAAAATGAATCCCTTGTTACGTTGCACCATGAAACTTCCTGTCTAACACCATTTACTGTCCCCCTGCAACTTTAACTGGGAGAAGCTCAGCGCCACTAATGCCTCACTTCTCCCTGTCCATGCCTCTGTGAGCTCTATCTCCACCCATGGTAAAGATAAGCCTTTGCACCTATTGAATTATATCCAAGCTTGTTATGAATAAAACAACCAATAGAGATGAAGGTTTCAATAAAATAGACCATGTCATTGCACAGCTTACTGTGTTTAAAGTTTAGTGCGATACCATCAGCAAACAAACAACATTTTACTTAAATTGACATCAGCTTTGGCTCTTTCCCTTCTTTCAGCCCTCAAATGACTAGAATTTGACTAGTTTTAATCTTTGATAAATAGGAACTCAAAGGACCTATAGAAAAACTATTAAACACAATGGCAAAGTTTAACAAGGTGACTATCAGATCAGTAAACAAAAGGCAATTGTATTTTATAGTAACAAAAAATATTTCAATGCATCATTTTTTAAAGACACATTTGTAATATCAAAAAGAAAATACAAACTACCTAGGAAGAAATCCAAGAATAGATGTGCAAGACTTGTGCACAGAAAATTAAAATTGAACTGAAAAGCATTAAGAATGGCCTAATTAAATGGAAAGATAATGGATAAGAAAATTTAAATATTGCAAAGATGTCAATTCAACCCCAAATTGTCTGTAGAGTTAATCCAATGACTATCAAAACCTCAACAGGTTTCTGTGGGGACCTTGACAAGATGATGATAAATTTTATACGGTCCACAAAATAAAACCAATTAAAACTAATAAATGAGTTCAGCAAGATTAATGGAAACAAAAATCATGTACAAAAATAGGTTGTGGGGCTGGCCAGGTGGCTCAGTTGGTTAAGAGTGCAAGCTCTGAGCAACAGGGCTGCCGGTTCGATTCCCACATGGGCCAGTGAGCTGAGCCCAAGCTGAGCTGCCAACGGGAGGCCGGGTGTCTCAGCTGGTGAGAGTGCGTGTTCTTAACAACAAG
>NW_017731620.1:4819-21139 GCF_001890085.2 Hipposideros armiger | reverse complement strand
GTTTTGTGGCACATGAATGTTTTGGGGACCAACCAAGTTGTTGTTCTTCCATCTTAGTTGTGGAGGGCGCCAGTCACAATCTAAACCTCTAAGCTCAAGGCACTGTGTTACAATCTTAGTTGCGGGTGGGCATAGCCACCATTCTATGCGGGAGTCGAACCAGCAACCTCGTTGTTAAGAGCGCATGCTGTATCCACTGAGTCATTTAGGTGGCAGCTCAGTTCAAGGTGCCTAGTTCAGTCTTAGTTGCGGGCAGGCGTAACCCACCATCAAACAAGCATGTGCTCTCATCAGCCGAGCCATCCTGCCACCTGTTCACAGCTCAGCAGCAGCTCAGCTTGGTGCAGCATCACTGGCCCATGTGGGAATAGAACCGGCGGTCCTATTGCTCAGAGCTTGTACTCTTAAGCTAATTCTTAACCAACTTGGCTGGCCCACATATATATTATTTATAAATGAATAGATGGCAGAAAATGGGGACCTATACCCAAAATGTTTTACCAATAAGGTTCTGCAACCAAAACAGTTTGGACCGTATTGTTTAACAAAATCTCTGTTTTTGATAAAATGGGCATGATGACAACAATACCTGCTTCACAGGGTTATTCCAAGATGGAGTAAGCGGGTGCAGGCAGGGCACGCAGCACACACCCGGCCATGGGACATCGTACATTAGTTTTAGTAGCTGTGACTGTTTGCTATCCCTTTTTACCTACCAGTTATTTGCCCCCTTCATGCTTACATCTCTTCAGAAACATGTACGTATTCAGCACCTATTAGGAACCAGGGCCACAGCCAGTCCCTAGGGGCTCACAGGACACTCAGCCTTGGGCCTGACCCCAGAGGAGTCCACAGGGACAATTTTAGGAACAGCTGGTAAATGAGTGGAGGGAAGTCAAGTGTCTTCAACAGGCCTTGACATGGAAGGGTGTGACCCGCAGGAAATTCCGGGGAGCCTTCCTGGAGGAGGGGGCCTCTGGGTGGAGCCTCGGTGATGACCAGGACTTCACATGAAGGAGGGAACATTCAGGCTGCAAGTCAAGGCAGTTGTATGTCATTACCGAGTGCTTACTGTGCATCAGACACTTGTTTTAGCCATTTGAGGTAAAGCTGTGAACCAGCCAAACACCTCTGACCTCATGGAGCAGACAGCCTTGTGGAGAAAACAGAGATCAATGAGTAAAATATAAGGGGACTTAGAGGGCAATAAGCTAAGAAGAAAAATAAAGTAGGGTAGGAGAACAGAAGTGCGGTGGCCCTGGAGTGGCTGTTCCTGAGAAGGACTTGAAGGAGGGAGGGAGAGAGCATTTGAAGGAAAAGCATTCCAGGAGGAGGGAACAGCAAGTACAAAGGCTCTGAGGCAGGAATGTGGGGGCGTGTGCTCTGGAAACAGGCCAGTGGGCCTAGGCAGTGAGCAAGGGGGAAGGTTGAAAGAGATGGAGAGAGACAACGCAGGACTGCAGACCACTAGGAGGGCTTTGTTTCTGCCTCTGAGAAGGATGGGAGTCCTGCAGGGTGTGGAGCAGAGGGGGGACAGGATATGCCTTCCAGTTGAGCACCATGCTTTCTGACTGCTTGTGGAGAATGGACTGTAGGGAGGTGGGGGAGCAGAGAAGATGGACGGGAGGCTGGGGCAATGACCCAGGCAGCGGCTTCAGGCCCCTCACCTCAGCTCAGAGGGAGGCTCCTCCAGGCTCTGTGCCCCCCCCCCACGCCTTCCCCACCCTACCCCTAAGCCCAGGCAACGTTTGCTGAGAAAGCCCAGCCAGCTCCCTCCGGGAAAGCCCAGGCTAGCGGAAAGAGACGTTCAGAAACCACCAACCCTACAATTACCAATAAGATGGATTCTTCTCCCTGACAGGGTGCGGGAGATACCGAGCCTGTCATTACCAAGGCCTAATTACAGTGTCTCGGGCTGCAATGCTCCTTGCAAGAGAAATACCGGCGGCCTGCAAAACGAGGCTAATTGTTCCCTCCTCCCTCCTTCTTTTTGTCAGAAGCATTCAATCTGCCTGAAATAATTACACATCTTCTCCCCCAAGAGACTCAGAGACAGGCTTTGCTATTCTCCCCGGGCTAGAAATTTAGCATCCTGAATCTGAAATTGCCAGCAGGCAGCTTGGATGTTCAAATCAAGGCCCTAGGCTCATCTCCCTGGGCCTGTGTCCCAGGTCCAAGTCCCTGCACCGCCCTGTGACAGCCAGGAGCCTTTGGCTTATGCTCTATCCAGAACGTCTCTTGATATTCGAGCAAATGCCTTCATATCTCAAAACCTCAGTTTTCTCATTGATGAAATTGTTATAAAATTCCTATCACCTAGACTGTGGATAGATGCCCCAAGCCAGGTGTTGGTGTGGAGTTGGCCACAGAGTCAGTTTTTGGAGGTGAAGGTGGTTCCGTGTGCTTAGCACCTACTATGTGCCAGACATACAATGTTCAGTAAGTATCCACTGAATGAATGATCTCCTTTTAACAGCATCTCACAACCACCCTGGAAAAGGGAGAGTAATTGTTCCTACTGTACAGAAAAGAAAACCAAGTCGGAGGTTGCAGGCGACTCTTCCAGGGTCATGGCCACATTGCATCAGGTGCGTGTGGTCACTGCAGTCTATCTAGCAGTTTGCAGGGAAGTAGAGTGACCTTTCTAGAAATGAATCTCTCAAAGCAGTATCTTGCTGTTGATGTTGGGCAAGTCCCTCCTCCTCACTGGGCCTGGGTCTCCTCACTGATGCAATCTGTAAGATGACGTTGGGACCTGGATATTAGGTAATGTTGGCATCATGCATGATGAGCAGGTTGTTTCCATGATCTTTTCTTCCCCTGATGGCTGCCTGGGGAAAGTCTCCATTTGGTGCATGCTTGTCATCAGTGCCTGCCAACTCTTGCCGTCTGCCTTTACTCACCAAGAGAACAGGCCTGAGGCTCGGCACCCACAGGCAGGCCTGCTTGCTTCCTTGTACCACCATCACAGGAGTCACTGAGCGCATGTCTACTATTTCCTTTCATTTATAGTGTGTGATGCTGGGTTGGTTCTTGTTTGTTTGTTTGCTTGATTTTTTTTTTTTTAGGTAATCTATCAGGTTTCCACTTGTTGAAGTGAAAAAAAGTGAATGTGCATCAAGAAAGTTCAGTCCAAGGACAAGTGCTCCATGATGTGGCAAAACTGGGGAGGGACCGTACACTTCTAGGACTCAGGAGAGCCGTGGACAACACTGGAAACCTTCCTTCATGGGCCCCTAGTCATACAGAGAACTATTATGCCACAGTCCCTTGAGCTGAAACCTGGCCCAGTCAGTCTCTGCCAATGAACCACTGCTGTCCTCTGCAGTGCCTCCTGCAGAGGTGCCTGGCCTTCGGTTTTCTCCAAGGGGAAAGGACTGGCCATTGTACATCCTGGGCTGTACTGGAGTCCCCAGCCAGATGCCAGGGCTAAGTGAGATGTCAGTGTTCAGTGGCTCCACTTAAGCTGATGGGCTAATGAGGGGGCACCTGACAGCCCCGAAGACCTGACATGTCTATTTTCAGGAAATGTAACATCTGGTTCTGAGCCCTGTCCTTCTCCTCTGCACCATCTGCCCAGCCTCAGCACTCACCACCACTGTCTACGCCTGACAGATTGCCTTTCTGATATCTTTATTATTGCTTTGAAAAGATGCCATCGGGGCTCCTGACCCACCATCCTTTCCTGGAGAAATGCTCCCCCCAGGGCGTTCTGATGTCAGCAAGGTTAAGGATGTGACACCACAGGCAGTTCCTGGCCAGGAGTTTCCCCTGTCACTTGGACATCTCCATAAATAATGGCCAGCCTCTCCGAGAACTCCCACTCAGGATGGGGAGTTGCAGATGCTCGAGAAAAGCATTGTCATTTCCACATTTCCTGCCAGAGGTCAGTTGCTTAGGAGAGTTTCAGGAAATAAGAATTTATTTAAAAAAAAAATCAATAAGTAAATTCAAGTACCATAGGGTGTACACACTATCCAAGGCCTAAGGTTGAATTCAATATGCTCCCACTTTTCCTGCAAAAATGCCCTGAGAAAAAGTAACTGAACTGTCATTCATTCATTCACTCACTCACTCATTCATTCATTCATGCCAAAGCATGTAGTGGTCTATAAGACCTGGTTTGTTCAAGAAATAAATGGCATGAAAATAAAAATGGGGACATGTTATAGATTAAATATCACTTACGAGACTTATAAACCAAATGCAATATGCAGGTCTTGTTTGGATCCTGATTTTACTAAATCAGTTATAAAAAAACCCCAAAAACTCTTGAAACAAACAAAAAGAATTGAATACATTTTGAGTTAGAAAATAGTAGAAGACTACTGTCCATTTTTTAGACCCAATGATGGTTTTGTTGTTACTTTTTAAAAAATCTGTATCTATGAGGTCTGAGATTTCTTTAAAATTACTCCAGGCAAACCCCCTCCCAACCCAACACACAAATAAGGACTTTGGAATAAAACACAATCAACAGAATTTGATGATGGTCAACTCTGGGTGAGAGGTACAGGAGGGTGCACTATTGTATAATGCTCTGTAATTCTGAGTACTTTTTTAACGGCCATAATTTTTTCAAGTTAAAAAGAATGGTGGCTCCGACAGTATAGGCTGCTAGCTAAGCCTCACTCTGCTGACTGTGAGACTTAAAGCGTACACAGTAGGAACTGATACTTCTCTCTTGATCTCATTTCATGTCCCACAGCCCTCAAGGTAGGTATTTTCCCTCCTCTGCAGGTGAGGAGCTGAGACTCAGAGACATGCAGTCACATGGAGGTGATAGCTGTGGAATGGGGGCTGCGGCTACATGGCATCTTAGCTTTGCAAGGCCCCCAAAGCACTTCCCATGTTCCCACTGAAATTGGCCCTGAACCAGCCTGCAGGAGGTCAGAACTTTGAATGTAATAGAACACACAATGCCACATATTTATATATATAATCATCATACAGTTTATTATATCATATAATTATATACTTGCTTATATGATATCACAACACATTACATTACACACCATTGCACTGTTCCACTTAGCACAATGCTCTCTAGGTCCATCCATGTTTTTGCAAGTGGCAGGATTTCCTTCTTTCTCATGGCTGAATAATATTCCATTGTATATACATTGTTTGAAATTGTAGCTGATCCCTGCTGCACTTTCTTCCTCTCCCTGTTTTATTTCTAACAGCTATTATAATATAGGATATCAAATGATATTATATTGGGTTGTCAGAAAAGTCATGATGTATTTTTTCTGTTTTTCATTGCAAAAATGTGTCATGACTTTTCCAACAACCCAATATTAATGGAGTTATTTATCCTTTTTACCCAGATTAGCAGGAAGTTTAGTTTTGTTCACTCTTGACATAGAATAGGCCCCCAATAAAGTTTTATTGGGTAATTAAGGAAAGCTTGTGTTTATATACACACATAGATCTCACTAGTTCTCAGCAGGGTATGGGCACAAATAACCTATCCCTATCCTCATGCCACATCAGAATTGACCCCTCACAGGGGAGTTGTATATAAAGTTGCACAAATGTCATTCTCTCACTCACTCATTTATTCTCTCACTCACTCATTTCTCCATTTAGCCTTTCACTCTACATTCATTGATGTGTCTGTTGTCTCTACCCCAGCCCCAGTACTGGGAACTCAGATATGAAGGACATACAGGTCCCCGAGCTTAATTAGAGACCTGTATTTTATAAAGGGGAAAGGAAGACCAGAAACAAATACTTAAGTCATTTACCATATTTTGCCATGTATAATGCACACTTTTTGCCCAAATTTGTGAGGGAAAAATAAGGATTCACATTATACATGGGTAGTACTAATTCCATATCTATATAAATGTTTTTTTCTTTTATTTATGCTTATGAGTTAAAAGTGTGACTCTAGAAATCAATAACAATATCCATAGACAAAATAATACCCTGAAATATGATAATCAGTTGTCGAATTTACAACGAACTTGCAATGATGAAGAGTTCTTGGCCTTCTATGATGTGTAAATATTGTAAATTTGTTACCGGTGCATAAAATTTTTTGTACCTTTTATCTGTTCTCGTGTTTTGTAATTATTTGTTACATAAAATTTCTTGTACCATAATATGTTAAAAAATAAATGCTAAAATTCCTTATCTAATACCAACAATAGGTACCTAAATGTAAACTAATAAAATTTTGAATTAAAAAATTAAAATGAAAGATTTTTTTTTCTCTAAAAGTTTAGGTAAAAAATGTGGTTGTGCATTATACACAACAAAATATGGTATGTAATTTCACATGGATATTAAAGAAATTAAAAAGAAGAAAAAATAGGTTCACAATGGAGAACAAGGGAGACACACTTTAGACTGGGTAGCCAAGGGAACACCTCATCAGGTGACCTTCATGGAGAGACCTGTGGAGAACTGAGCAGGAGCATTCCAGGCCCAAGAAGGGCAGATACAAAGGCCCGGAAGCAGGGCAAGCCCAACATGTTCAGGGAGCAAAGAGAAGGGTATGTGGCTGAAGAGGATGGGTGAGGGGCCTCTGGCATCACCTTCTAGCCAAATCACATGGAATCTTTCTGCCAGGAGGGCAGAATCACACAGGCTTTTAAAGGAATCTAGTTCCCTGCCTCTCATACCCCCATTTGATGCCCTAAATACTAGAAGCTTGTATGCCTGAAAACCTCCTGAGATTCAGGTAAGAACAGTGGAAGGTTATAGCTTTTGTGCTTGTACTTGTGCTTTGAGCCAGTCTCCCCAGCTGGCACAGAGGTCCTTCTAAGGTGGGTCAGAGCTTGAGGACCTGCAGCTAAGTGACATGATTAAAAGGGCTCACTCAGTTTGGAGCAATGGCTGATGCCCATGCTAAAAGGCATTGGCAGTGGAAGTGATGATCTCAGAATTGGGAAAAGCAAAGAGGACCAGTGACTCTATTACCTTGAGTTGTGGTTGTTTGGGACAGATATTCCTGGCTACGGCTGCATGTGTAAAGCAAAGAATGGAGAATTTCCAAGCTACTCATACACTCCTGCTCAATCCTGAGTCTACGTGCAGTTGTATAAGAGACATGAAAATTCCCAGAAAAAGAGAAAAACAAAGGCAGTCTTGAAAACACACTGAACTTTGAATGCACTCTGTCCCACACACACACATATACCAGGAGAAGACAGAAGCCTCACTGGTTCAGTGTTTGAGCACAATCTCTGTCCAATTATTGGATGACTATTAACCTACCCAGACACAGAAATGACTCATTAGAAGCTAGACTTAAAAGAGAAACAATAACTTTTTTAAATGAACGAACACAGCAGCACCAACACTGTGTGGGAGTGTGTATGTGTGTGTGGTGGTTGAGGGGACAGATTTCACAGTTTTAGCCAGGCAAGTTACTAAACAAACAAAAAGAATATTAACAACTTTCAGGGTGAAAATATCAGAATCCAGAATTGCTAAAATGTATTATCAAAAATGCCCAATTTTCAACAAGATTATAAGATATGAAAAAAAAGTAGTAAAGTTTGACCCATACTAAGGAAAAAGGGCACTCAGTAGAAATTGTTATTGAGTGTCCCTGGATGTTGAATTTAGAAGAAAAATAATTCAAAAAAACTTTTATAAAGTGCTCAAATAACTAAGTAAACCACATTTAAAGAGCTTAAACAGTGTTTAAAAACATTTAATGAACAAACACTGATTAGGAAATACAAATTATAGAAAATAATTAAAATTAAATTGTGGAGTAGAAGAACACAAAAACTGAAATGAAAAAAATCCTTGGAAGAGTTCAACAGCAGATTTGAGATGGTAGAGAAAAAGAATCAGTAAACTAAAAGACAGATTAGTAAAAATTACCCAATCTGAAAAACTGATAGTAAAAATAAATTTAAAAAAATAAAATGAAGAGGGCTTCAGAGGCCTGTGAGACAATATCAAGCATACAAAAGTATGTGTAATGGAAGTACCAGAGGAGTAGAGAAAGGGAAAGAGGCAGGATAATTTTTTTAAGAAATAAGGATCCAAATGTCCCAAATTTGATGAAAAATATAAACTACACTACAAGAAGCTCAGAAAATATCAAGTTGGAAATATAAACAGAGATACACACATAAACACATCATAGTAAAACTATTGAAATTCAAAGAGAAAGCAAAAACCTTGAAACAAAAGAAAAATAACTAATTGTGTATAGGGGAGCAACAATAAGATTAATGGCTACCTTTTTGTCAGAAAAAAAAGAAACCATAAGGCAGTGATGTGCCATATTCTAAGTGATGAAAGAAAGATGCAGTCAACCAAAATTACTATATCCAGCAAAATTAACCTTTAAAAACTTAAGGCAAAATTAAAACAGTCACAAACAGCAAAAAGTGACAGAATTCATTGCTAACTGGCCTGACTTAAAAGAAATTCTAAATCAAGATTTCCAGGCTGAAAGAAAATGACTCCAGGGACTAATTAAAATCCACAGGAAGAAGTGAAAAACACCAGAAATAGTAAATATATGATTTAATATAAAATTTTCTATATATATTTCTCATTTCTTCTTTCAATATCTTTAAAATACACAATATTACATGAAGCTATAGTCATAACACTGTGTGGTTGGGTTTATAATATATCTAGATATAATGTATATAAGGAAATATCAGCATAAAGGATAGGAAAGTGGGTAGAGCTATAGTGGAGAGAAGTTTTTTATATTTTACTAGTATTATGTTAATGTTAATTTGAAATACACTGTTATAAGTTAAGATTCACATTAAATTCCCTAGAGAAAGCATTTTTTAAAAATCCCCTCAAAAATGTAGGGAAAATCTATAGAAAAATTAAAATGGTATAACACTAAAAATATTACCTAACACAAAGGAAAACAGTCAAGGAAAAACAGAGAAACAAAAAAGGACAAGAGAGAATAAAATAGCAAAATGGAAAATATAAATCCAGCCATATTAATAATTATGAATGGTTTAAACACCTCAATATAAGGACAATAACTGTACAAGTTGACATTATACTATAGAGAGAGAACCCTAAAGAGTCAACCAAGAAACTATTAGAACTGATAAATGAATTCAGTAAAGTGACAGGATACAAAATTAGTATTCAGAAATCAGTTGTATTTTTATACACCAATAATGAATTATCAGAAAGAGAAATTCGGAAAACAATGTCATTTCACATAAAAAAAAATACCTAGGAGTAAATTTAAACAAGGAGGTAAAAGACCTGTACTCAGAAAATTATAAGACATTGAGGAAACAAATTGAAGATACAAATAAATGGAAGCATATGCCATACTCATGGATTGGAAGATTTAACATTGTTCAAAGCAATTAATATACTCAGTGCAATCCCTATCAAAATACCAACAGCATTTTTCACAGAACTAAAACAAATAATCCTATGTAGAATCTAAAGAACAAAATAAAAAACAAACAAAATAGAAACAAACTCATAGGTACAGAGAACCTTTTGATGGTTGCCAGATGGGAGGGGGGTGGGGGGCTGAAAAAGGTAAAAGCATTAAAAAGTACAAATTTGCAGTTACAAAATAGTCATGGGGATGTAAAGTAAAGCATAAGGAATATAGTCAATAATATATTGGGTCGTCGGAAAAGTCATGAAGTATTTTTCTATGTTTTTCATTGCAAAAATGCGTCATGACTTTTCTGACGACCCAATAGTAATAACTATTGCCATGTGGGCACTAGGCTACTCAGGGGGATAATTTCCTAAATTATATAAATGTCTAACCACTATGTTGTACACCTGAAATTAATAAAAAATAATATTGAATGTCAACACTAATTGAAAAATATTTTTTTAATCGGGAGCGATGTGAAGGAGGAGTAACAGGTTCAAATTTCCAGTAAAAAACAAATAAGTCACGGGGATGTAATGTACAACATGGAGAATATAGTCAATAGAATTGTGATAGCATGGTACAATGTCAGATGATTGCTGGACTTATCATGGTGACCACTTCTTTAGGTATATAAATGTTGAATAACTATGGTGTACACCTGAAACCAATATAATATAGTATGAAAGCTATAACAATTACAAATACATAGGTACCTAATAAAAGACTCCATACAATATTGCTTCAAAATATATGAAGTAAAAACTGACAAAATTGAAAGAAAAAAATAGACAACTCATCAAGAATAGTTGGAGACAAAACTTGTTCCTAGAGAAAAGAATATTTTAATGTTAGAAGGGTCAATCCATCAGGAAGACATAACAATTAAAAACAAATTTGCACCTAACATTAGAATCCTAAAATACACAAAGCAGAACAAACACTAAAAGATAAAGGAAGAAATACACATTCAACAGTAATAATTGGAATCCCCTACCCCCACTTTCAATAATGAATAGACCAACCAGGAAGATGATCAAAAAGGAAATAGAACACTGTAAACAACTAGACTTAACAGACATCTATGTATAGAACACTGCAACCAACAAGAACATAATATACTTTATTCTCAATGCACATGGAATAACATGGATTGACCATATTTTACATCACGAAACATCTTGATACTTTTTAAAAATTGAAATTATACAAAATATATTCCCCAATCACCAAGAAATTAAATTAGAAATCAACCACAAAAGTAAATTTAGATAATTTCCAACTATTGGAATTTCAGTGACATGCTTTAAATAACCCATGAGCCAAAGAGGAAATAATAAAGGAAGCTAGAAAATATTTGACCTGAATTAAAACAAGAACAAAATAGCAAGATGGTGGAGTAGGTAAACGCTATGCTTGCCTCTCATGACCACATCAAAATTACAACTAAACTACAGAACACCCATCATTGAGACTTGCCTGTAATCTAGGTGAATAGAAGTCCTACAACTAAGGATGTAGAGAAGATGCCCCCTCAAGGTAGTGGGGGGTGGAGATGCAGAACAGACTGGTCCCACTGGTAGGAGGGGTTGAGATGCAGAACAGGCTAGCCATTAAAAATCGAGAGGGATATCTTGGCTGCAGAGGTCCCCTGGAGGAGTGAAGGGTCCCAGCCCAACACGAGGCTCCCCAGCCCATGGATCCAGAGCCCAGAAGAGAAGTCCCAAAACTTCTGGCTGTGAAAGCCAGCAGAGATTGTGGCTGAATGAGATAGAGGGTGGCTGGAATCCCAGGAGTTCCTCTTAAAGGGCCCACACACAGACTTACTTGCTGACACACTCACTCACTCTGAACTCCAGTGCTGGAGCAGTAGCTCAAAAGGTGACAGGGGCATGCAGGGAGGAACTGAGTTGTCTGGCTGCAGGGCAAAAGCTGGAGGGGCAGCTTTTTCCCAAACAGAAGTGCTGGCAGAAGCCATTATTTCTTTGTTAAGCCCCACCTGCTCCCAGCATGCAGACACAGGAGAACACCATATCTGAGTCTCCATCAATATTGCTGACACAATCACCCCACCCTGGTGATTTCTTGAGACTCTGTCCCACCCAACTTGTGGGCCCACCAAAGCTGCTTGCAGTGGCTTTTCCATACAAACAACCTATCTTGGTTCAGGCTATGGACTTTTCTAAAATCTCTCAAAGGTTCACAAACTCCAACAAGCAGCATCTGGCTTTGAAGAGCCCATATATCTTGTTGAGCAGCCTCAAGCCCAGCAGTAAGAACAGCCAGCCTTTGTTAGAAGATTAGGCTCTTGTGGCACCTCCAAGCCCAGTGCATTGGCTACCATCTGAAGATTGCTTTGTGACTCATGTCAGATGGCCCCAAACGGGGCACCTGGCACTGGTTGAACTTGGCCTGTGGCAGGGCCCTTCCCAGGAGGCCAGGGGTCAAGCACACTCAGTGGCAGATTTCAAGGGATCTGGCACACCACCCAGTTGCCTCTGCAGATGACATACCCAAATGGCAGACTGGACAGACACCCCAACCCTGCTAAAATAAATGCTGCTCCATACGATCAGTCCCTGTATGATAGCTTCTCCACAGTAGTCACAGCCAGGCCTCACAACCAATCAGCCTGAGGATCAATCCCTCTAACTGATGTGCAAACAGCAACTAAGGCTCAACTACAACAAAAGGGGCACATACAAGCCATGCAAAATAAAACATGGACTAGCCGGCTCAGGTGACCAGGAAGACTATGCCACTGAGCCCCACAGGACACCTACTATATAAGGCCATTCTACTGAGACTGGGAAACATAATAGCCCTACCTAATACCTAGAAACAAACACAGGGAGGCAGTCAAAATGGGGAGATAAAGAAACATGTTCAAAATGAAAGAAGAGAACAAAACTTCAGAAAAGATCTAAACAAAATGGAGACAAGCAACCTACCAGAAGCAAAGTTCAAAACACTGATTATAAGGATGCTCAATGATCTCAATGAGAACTTAAACAAAGAGATAGGAAACATAAAAATGGAGATAGAAAACAAAAAAGAACCAGTCAAAAATGAAGAATACAATAACTGAAATAAAGAATACATTAATAGGAATCAACAGTAGATTAAATGAAGCAGAGGATCAAATCAGCAAATTAGAAGTTAAAGTAGCAGAAGATACCCAATCAGAACAGAAGAAGAAAAGAAAGACAGAATCCAAAAACTGAGGATACTTTAAGAGGTCTCTGGGATAACATCAAGCATAAAAATATTCACATCATAGGAAAAGAGAGAGCAAGAAATTGAAAACTTATTTGAAGAAATAATGACAGAAAAGTTCCCTAATCTGGAGAAGAAATAGATATACAAGCCCAGGAAGTGAAGAGTCCCAATAAGATGAACCCAAAGAGCCACATATCATGACATCATAATTAAAATGACAGAGGTTGACTACAAAGAGAGAATTCTAAAAGCAGCAAGAGAAAAGCAGTTAGTTACCTACAAGGGAGCTCCCATAAGACTATCAGCCGATTTCTCAACAGAAACTTTGCAGAACAGAAGGGAATGGCACAAAATATTCAAAGTGATAAAAAGTAAGAACCTACAACCAAGATTATTCTGCCCAGCAAGCTATCATTCAGAATCAAAGGACAGATAAAGAGCTTCCCAGACAAGAAAAAGCTAAAGGAGTTATCACCACCAAACCAGTATTACAAGAAATGTTAAAGAAGAAAAAAAGACCACAATTATAAATAATAAAATGGCAATAGCTACATATGCATCAACAATTACTTTCAATGTAAAAGGATTAAATGCTCCAATCAAAAGACATAGTAGGACTGAATGGATAAAAAAACAAGACCCCCACATATGCTGCCTACAAGGGACTCACTTCATATCAAAAGACATATGCAGACTGAGAAAGGATGAAAAAAGATATTTCATGAAAATAGAAACAAATAAAAAAACAAAGAGCTGGAGCAACAATACTTATACCAGACAAAATAGACTTTAAAACAAAGGCTATAACAAGAGACAAAGAAAGACCCAGTAATCCCACTTCTGAGTATTTATCTGAAGAAACCTGTAACGCTACTTTGAAGGGACATGTGCATCCATATGTTCATTGCAGCATTATTTACAATAACCAAGGTATGGAGGCAACCTGGGTGCCCATCAATGGATGAATGGATAAAGAAGAGGTGGTACATATATACAATGAACTAGTACTCAGCCATAAAAAAGAATGAAATCTTACCATTTTGTGACACCATGGATGGGCCTAGAGGGTACTATGCTAAGTGAAATAAGAGACTGAGAAAAACAAATGCCATATAATCTCACTTATGTGTGGAATCTAAAGAACAAAATTAACAAACAAAAGAAGAGAAAATCAGACACAGAGAACCTTTTGATGGTTGCTAGATGGGAGGGAGTTTGGGAGGTGAAAAGAGGAAGGGATTAAGAAATACAAATTGGTAGCAGCAAAATAGTCATGGGGATGTAAAGTATAGCATAAGGAATATAGTCAATAATATTGTAATAACTATGTATGGGGTCAGATGGGTACTAGATTTATCAGAGTGATCATTTCACAAGTTATATAAATTTCTAATCACTATGTTGTACACCTGAAAGTAATATAATGTGGTATGGTAATTGAAAAATAAAAATATTATTTAAAAAGCTATAACTATATGCTCTTTTGAAAAGACACATTTGAAATAAAAAATAATTAATAGATTGAAAGTTAATAATGGAACACATTTGACAAATAATAAGACCAAAAGTCAACAGGTGCAGTTATGATAATACCAAGCAAACTAAACATTAAAGCAAAAAAGTATTAGTAGACATACAAAGTGAGGCATTTCATACTATTAAAAAATTAAATTTACCAATATTATATAGCAATTCTAAACTTGGAAACTCGTAATAAACCTGGCCTCAGAATATATAAAGCAAAAACTGTCAGAACTACAAGAGAAATAGACAAATCCCTGGTCATATTGGCAGGTTGTAAACACCTCTCTCAGTAACTGATAAAACAAAAACACAAAAAATTATTAAGGATACATAAGACTTAAACAACATGGCAAACAGACATGATCTAATTAGCATGAATAAAACTGTGCAAACAAAAATGTTTCTTTTTTTTCCAACACAATTGGAACATTGACCAAAAAATTGACCATATTCTAATCTGTAAAGCAAGTTTTTACACATACCAAAGATTTGAAATCACCCAGAGTACACTTTCCAACCACAATACAGTTAAGATAGAAATCAATAATTCAGAAACTTGCATTTTTATGGAAATTAAAATATACAGTTCTAGACTTCCGGTAAGATGGCGAATAGACAGACGCTGTGCCGTCTACCTCCCAGGATCACAACAAAATTACAAATAATTTATAAGATATCCAACCTCGGAAGTTCCCTGGACCCTAGATGAACAGAACCTCTAAACGAAGGACTTAAAGAGGAGGCCACATCAAGCCCAGTAGGAGGGGTGGAGATGAGAGAGGGCAAACCCTGTGAGGGTCACCTCAGCGGTGGGGAGGCTTCTCCGGTTGGGGGCGAGACCCTCTGGCCCCACACCGCGCTCACCACCCCAGAGTTTCGTTGCTGGGAAGAGGAGTTCTATGATAGCTGGAAGGAGAAAATAGTGAGGACTCTCTTTGCTCAACTCGGTGAGGCTGATGGCGGCTAGAGAAACAGTGGAGCCAGCAAACCGACTCACTCGCTGGTGAGCACTCACCTGGTTCCTGGTGGAGGGAGTAGCTTTGTGAGCGGGGCCCAGGAGCCTCCGGGAAGGACTGAGTTGAGTGCCTTTGGCGCGGGAGCTGGAGGTTTTTGGGACCATTGTTCCCCTGGTATGGAGCTTGCACACGAGTAGTGCACAGGAGGCTGCCATTTATTCAGGGCTCGGCCCTCCCACAGAGGCTCAGGTCTGGGACTGCGTTGGTCTGCTGGAATTGGCGCAAGAGTGCGTGTGTGCGTGCGTGCGTGCGTGCGCATGTGGCCTTGGATACCCACCCTCCAAACTGTTTGTGCTGCATAGCAAGGGAAATGCCGGGCAAGCGCGCTCTGACTACAACAGACCCGGAAGTTCGCGACTCGCCTTAGGTCCCTGATTTCCGCACTGCACATGCAGAGTTGTCTTGGTGGCAATTGGCTGTCGGGCTGCTCGGCCTGATCTTTGAGCGGCTTATTGAGACAGGCTGAGATAGGGAGTTTTCCTGGGAGTGTAGGGCCGCGAGCTGTGGGCCTGCGTGATTCAGCCAGGTCTTTCCTGGCGAGTTTGTGTGGGTTGGCTGCTGATGTAGGAGTGCATGCTGCTCTGACTTGGTGGGGGCCATGACCACACCCTGTGGTGCCTTGGGGGCCTGCCCTGCCCACCTAGAGCTGGGTTTCCAGGGGAACCCTGAGCACTTGGTCCCTAGCTCCTACCTCTGCAGGCCACAGAGGGGTTTTTGCAGCAGCAGACAGCCCGCAACAACCTGTGAGGATTTTTGGTGGTGAGCACAGTTCCAAAGCACACAGGAACTAATTGTGGGAAGCTTACTTCAAGTCTTGAGGGAGGTCGGCGCATGATGCACTGAGCCCTTCCCCCCAGCAGCTGGTGCTGAGTTGCCCAGAATCTCTCTATTGCTGAGCAAGTGGTCTGCAGTACAGATTACAGCAGGCAGAGAGCCCCTCTTTTTTTTTCCCTCTTTTTCCCTTTTTTGTCTTTTTTCTTTTTTCTTTTTTTTTCTTTTTTTCTTTTTTCTTTCTAGGTGATCTAATACATGGAAGCAATCAGAGCAACAGCCAGAATGAAGAAACAAAGAATCATGTCCCAAGTAAAAGATCAGAAGAAACCTCAAGAAATGCAACTAAATGAAACAGAGGTATCCAACCTTTCAGAGACAGAGTTTAGAACACTGATGATAAGAATGTTTAAGGAACTTAAGGAAAGGACATAA
>NW_017731620.1:0-1309 GCF_001890085.2 Hipposideros armiger | reverse complement strand
TATATATATTGTCATGGGACGTGGAGTATAGTGTGGGAGTGGAGTCAAGGGATTTGTAATAGATATGTATGATATTGGGGGGAAATGGGATGGCGGATTGGGGGAGGGGGGGTGTCACTTCAAGGGGTAAAAATTATAACTATTGCACTGTGTTGTACAGCTGAAACTAATTCTAAAAAATGTGTATTTCATAATAAAAAATAATTTTAAAAAATATGTACAGTTCTAAATAACCAATAGGTCAAAGAAGAAATCACAATGAAAATTAGAAAATACATTTAACTGAATGATAATTAAATGTTATATATCAAAACCTATAATCAAAGCTAATGAAATGTTTAAAGTTGAATTTAAAATTTTTAGTATTCAAAAATAAAATGGGCTGAGAAGAAATCAGTGAATCATCACAAGAAGTTAGAAAAAGAACAACAAAATATACCCAAAGGGCTCGCCAAGTGGCTCAGTTGGTAAAGAGTTAGCTTAAGAGCATGAGCTCTGAGCAACAGGACTGCCGGTTCAATTCCCACATGGCCAGTGATGCTGCACCCGAGCTGAGCTGCCGCTGAGCTGCCAACAGGTGACAGGATGGCTCAGCTGGTGAGAGCATGTGCTTCTAAAAACAAGACTGCCTGTTTGATGGTGGGCTACGCCCGCCTGCAACTAAGACTGAACACGGCACCTTGAGCTGAGCTGCTGCCCGGATGGCTAAATGGATAGAACATGTGCTCTTAACAACAAGGCTGCTGGTTCGACTCCCACATGGGATGGTGGCTATGCCCAGCCACAACTAAGATTGTAACACAGCACCTTGAGCTCAGAGGCCACAAGCTGTAGACGGGCAGCCAGATGCCTACTGGCATCCTCCACAACTAAGACTGAAGAACCAGAACTTGGCTGGTCCCCCTCGCCAATTCCCCACACTGTTCCCCTCCCCCAATTCCTGAATATGATATATATATAGATATATATATATAGATATATATAGATAGATAGATAGATAGATAGATAGATAGATAGATATTCTCCAAAGAAAATAGTAGAAAGAAAATTATATATCTCAGAAAATTATATAATTTCAGGAATTAATAAAGCTATAAACATAATAAAAAGAATCAACAATGTCAAAAGTTTATCTTTTTGAAAATGCTAATAACTCCTTAGAAGAATGATCAAGAAAATGAGGGAGTAAAGACACATATTATTAATATTGGAAATTAAAAGGGGAAATCTCCGCAGGCCCTGCAGTCATTTCAAAAATAATAAGATGACATTATGAAAAATTTTATACCTGTAAATTTGAAAATTTAGG
>NW_017731377.1:6938039-6938960 GCF_001890085.2 Hipposideros armiger | reverse complement strand
CTCTTCAAGATGATATGATGGTATACCTTAAAAATCCAAGAAAAACAATTTAAACAGTACTATAAACAAGGTAATCAAGTAAGATAGCATTATAATTATCAGTAGCCTTCAAATAATTTATACAGATAATAACCAGCAGAATATTTTAGTAGAAGATAAGACCTACAAAAAAATACAATAATAGAAAATAACAAGAGAAGGGCAAATCTATATAAGAAAATTATTAAAGTATGCTGAAAGTTGCATCTCTACATTTTTAAAAAATGGATATTATAGAAGGTTCTCAGTTAGAAGAACCCAACACCATAAAGTTAATTATCCCTAAATAATTAATAAGTTTATTATTTTATTCAAGAATTAAAAAAAATACCAATAAAGATTCCCCCACCCAACACTAGATAAGTTACACTTAAGTATATGGAAAATCAAAGAGTAATAGTTGGCAAAATCCTAAAAAGGACACATGAAGAGGTTCTGGCCTTACTATATATTGATATAATACCTATCATAAAACCCTTTTAATTCAAACAGTGGAGTATTGTTCCATTTACACAAAACTGGTAAGATAGTAAAGTTTATAGGTATTCTAAATAACAACAATGCTGAGATTTTACTGGATTTTCAAATTAACATGATCCTGCTACACTGTCATAGATGCTGGTAGAAGACAGAAGGCTCCTGCATTAGAGATGAAGGGTGGTATATTTGTCACAGCAATAGTACCAGCCACGGGACCATTATTTGTGTCTGTCCCCCAAGTCCCACTTTCCACAGGGCAATGTGAAAATAGATGATATCTGCTCACCAAAAGGGTTGTCCTAGGACACGGAACACTGAACTTTCACTATATCTTTCATTATAGGCAATGAGCCTACCAGTCCTTTGCTCCAGGAGACAGTACTTTCATCTTTTAAAGCTGTT
>NW_017731377.1:6924643-6928949 GCF_001890085.2 Hipposideros armiger | reverse complement strand
TTAAGTTTACTGTATTATTTTCTGTTCCCTATTTTTTTAATCTGTTGTATTTTTTACTCCTTTTTCTTACTTTTTGGATTTTTTAGTATTGTTCATGAATCCATTTTATTTCCTTTGTAGGCTTATTACATATAACTCTTTTTTTTGTTATTTTAGTGATTTATTTAAAGTTTATGTTGTGTACATTTAAATTTTCACAGACTTCTTCAAGTGCTATCATACTACTCTACATATAGTATAGGGACCTTACAATAGTAAACTTCATTTGGTTTAAATAGGCATTTATATTTTAAAGAGATTTAAATAATATAAAAGTTAAGTTTCTATATTTACCTACATGGTTATCATCTTTGGTCCTCTTAATACATTTATGTAGGTCCAACTTCCCATATGAATAAATTCCCTTCTACTTTATGGGCTTCTTTTAAGATACATTGTTGTTGTCATGCAAGTCAGCTGGTGATTAATTCTATAAAGTTTTCTATTCCTTGAAAACATCTTTATTTAACCTTCAGTGCTGAAAAATATGTTCTGTTCTTCTGGGTAAAGAATCCAAAGTTGGTTTTTCTTTTGATATTTTAAAGATAATGTTCCATTTTTTAAATTGCATTGTTTATAATGAGTAATCTGCTGTCATTCTTATATTTGGTCTTTAGTAATATGTCATTTTTATTTCCTTTGTTACAATATACATATATAATTTAATAGTAACAGAAGAAACAAATTAGTAGGATAATATACCACAAGCCAATTGTAGTGTATAAAAGACAAAAAAATATTGATATACACTACAATTGGTTTATGGTATATCTTCCAATCTGTTGCTTCTGGTGCTATTAAATTGAGTCTTATTTTCACAAAATAATTTTAGTTTGAGAGCAATAATGGTTAAATGAAGAAATGCATCTCCATTTTATTTCTGCAATATATTTTATTCATGTCAACCACTTGTTTATAGGTCACCACAATTCCTCAATGTATTCAGAGCTTACCATGTATTAGAGACTTTTTAAAGCATTTTATATGTATTAATTTGTTTAATCTTCACAACTATTCTGTATCCCATTAAAAAATAGTAATGACTACAAGAAGCAAACAAACTTGAAGCATAGAGCGTTTAAACAACATGTTCAAGATTCTAGATGAATGGGTGCCAACATTTGGATTTGATTTCATGCAGCCTGATTCCAAAGCCTGCCCATGCTCTGAACTACAATGTGTAATGCCTATATCTCTGCTTTTCTGAACCCTGACTGCACTCTTCTGTCATCTGGAGACACTTTTAAAACATATCACTGTTCAGGTCTCATCCTCCAGAAACTGATGCAATGAATTTGGCATAAGTCCCACATTTTTATTTTTTAAAGCACTCTGGTTATTATAATATGAATGTGGCTTTGAGAACCATTGCTCTACATGACAAATAATGCCTTATGAAATAGGCCGACAAATTATATAGGTGGCTGTATGGAGATTCAGAGTATCCCATAATCAATTCTATGAAGTACTGTGTACCAAGACAAGTGAATCAAGTTATAATTAGTTTAATTAGCACTTCTACATGCTTTCAAAGGCTTTACTGCTAAGTACTTTGGAGTCTAAAAGGGTAAAACTCTTGTTTTACCTAAGAACATAAAAGAAATCACTAGCTGTAAACTTCTTAGTGATTAAGAAGATCTTAGCCTGTCAATCCTTAGAGGTAATTACTTTTTACTCATGCATTCAGTTTTACTTGGCAAATAAGATAACAATAATGTCAAATTATATGGAGACTGATATGGGAGTAAAATTAAAAATAAAATAAATAAAATAAAGTCAATACTCTCCAACAGATGAAAAGGGGGAAGAGAATATGATTAGCATAAATCCTTAATTCTTAGATTGTCTCAGGTGCTCATTTGAGACTTTATTTCCATACCTCCTTTAGCCCTGTTTATGCCAGGAAATAAGCCCTGTTCTTAAGTCTTTCTTCATGGGTATATAATTTGCTTAGAGAATGTCTTTAATTATTTTCCCAGTGGTGCTAACCACATGGGGCATTGCCATGATGAGAACATTGGCCTTTCTTCTGCTCTCACTAACAAATCTGTGTACACAATTTATAAGGTCATTAACTTTAAAATCAGTAAATACTTCACTGTGCTATTTGCAGCATTTTTAATTTTTTTTTTTTAGAGATTTTATTGGGGAGTTGGGGGAGGGGAACAATGTTGGGGAATCAGGGAAGGAGATCAGACAAGTTGCTGTCCTTTTGTTCTTCAGTCTAATTGTGGAGGACGTTGCTTCACTGGCCCATGTTGGTATTATCACTGTACTATTCCCAGGTGAGGCAGTCGCTCATTGGCCATTGGCCAGCTGCTCAAGGTGACTCTTGGCAGCTCATGAAAGTGCATGCCAGNCATCAAATATTAAACAGAATTTAAATTCTCAATATGCATATGTGATTCAAAAAATTCTGACTTTACCTATTGTGAGGAATTAGCACCCATACTATCTCATCTTCAATATAATTTTTAGTGCCATGATTTTTATTTCTAAATACCATGTCCCACTACAAGTTATCAGGATTCCTTCGTGAAATGGCTGATGCCATTCTTTGTCAGGAGATGTTAATGGTGAGCCTAGGAAAAAAAATTTGTGCAACAGAAAACAAAGGGATATAAAATTTCACTAGGGCCATATAAAAAGGGCACAGGAGTGGCTTGAAGGAACTCTGTACCATTGTGCAAAGGTGGCAATATCATTTGCAAATGCACCTTTTATTGAAAATAAAATATTTGATGTTATATTAATATTAAAAAGAAGAGTATTTGAAACAGAACATACACAAACATTCACACAAACACACCTGCTTAGAAATAATTTAACACACACTCAACAAGAATAAGTTCTGGTTGTTTCAATATTGAATTTTAACAGAAAGAGAGAGAGGTTAGAGATATAGATAGATGATAGATGATAGATAATAGATAGATAGATAGATAGATAGATAGATAGATAGAGAGAGAGATAGATAGATAAAAGAAAAAGAATGGAGAGAGTAGGGAGGGATGGAGGAAGGGAGGGAGTGGAAGAAAGTTCATAGACAGTTCAGTTAGCTAATCAATATGTTTTGTAGAGAGAAAGTGCTGCCATTTAAAATTGCCTAAAAGATTTAGGCTCTTGGGCCTAGAGAGCTCGATTGTTTTTCATAGACTTGAATAGCCATGCCTCTATTTACCAAAAAAAAGTCATAAAGAATAAGGACAGATTGCAATCTGTATTTATTCACCAAATCTAGAGTATTAATAAGTTTGAGAGAGGTAATTGAAAATCCATTCAAAGGAATATTTTGCACATGCCATGTTTAGTGCATTTCTAGATGTACATGCTGATGTACAGAGATAGTAGAGGCTGAAATTATAGATGGTATGAAAATTGAAGCTGCACCAGAGAATGCAATTACTCTATTGGGCAAATAGAAGAAGGGCTGAGATAAACCCAACTCTGTAGTAAATCCAAAATAGTAATTTCTTTTCTCTTTGACTCAAAGAAAATTGTTTATTTAGGTTATAGTAAAGGTGAGAGGAAAGAAAAGAAAGGATAGAGGAGAAAAGGAAAAATAATATAGTTTACTTAGTTGGGGAATATATAGCAACTAATTTTGATTATTAGCTCTGATATATTGGTTTATTTATTAAGTGGAACATACAGGAAATTGATGAGTACTATAAAATAGAAGAACAGCTCACATATATATATTAGTTAAGGTCAGAAATATTTTATATACTAAATATATATGGATATATAATCTCAAATATACTCACATGCACAAATATGTGTGCATATGTATAATCATAATTTTGTTTTGTTTGTTTGTTATTACCAATAACCAATGCCCACTTACCAAAGTTAAGACAGTCAACAGCATCACAGAAATATCAGTGTTTCTCTGTCAAGTATCGCTTTATGTTCTCAGGATGAAAAAGAATCAGGGCATGAGATCATGTGTTCAAATTCATGTGATTAGTGACAACAGAACATAGGATTCTGACTTCTCAAATCTATATTGCTTTTATTGAGACTTATCAAATATAAAAAAATGTAAAATTCACTTAATAAACACTTTTCATCAATGCTTATTACAGTTAGAAACTCAAAGAGCTCATATTCTATTTAAAATGGCATGCATTTAAAACTGAAATTTAATTATGACATTGAGAAAGCAAAGCTTGTACTCACAAAGAAATTAAACATGTAGCACGTTGCAACCTCAAGAGCCTTTGATTTTATGAGATGAAAAATGTATATTAAATAGTGAATAAAA
>NW_017731377.1:6911634-6918318 GCF_001890085.2 Hipposideros armiger | reverse complement strand
TTAAAGATTTTATTGGAGAATTGGGGGAGGGGAACAGCATTGGGGAATCAGAGAAGGGGAACAGACAAGTTGCTGTCCTTTTGTTCTTCAGTCTAGTTGTGGAGAATATTGTTTCACTGGCCCATGTTGGTATTATCATTGCGCTCTTCCTGGGTGAGGCAGTTGCTCTCTGGTCATTGGACAGCCCCTCACCGCAGCTCATGGCAGCTCATGAAAGTGCATGCCAGCTGCTGACCAGCCCCACTGCAGCCTATGTCATTGCTGATTACTCACCGCAGCCCAGCTCCAGGTCGAGCTGTTGTTCACTATCTTAGCTGTAGAGGGCGCAGCATCACTGGTCCTCATGTGGGATCCGAACTGGAGCCCTGTAGCTCAGAGCTGGCTTCCCATGCCAACTTCTAACCAACGCACCACTTGGCCGGCCCGACTTTTAACTTATTTAAAAGAATATATAAACAACAGTCTTTTGAAATCTTAAGTGTAGACTGAAGAAACTATTTTGTGAATTTTAAGTGTGACTAGTTTTCAATGAAAAAAAGCAAGTAAATGTGCACTTAACCATAAAAATGACAGTTGTCACCATATAAAAAGTGATAAAATACTGATTAAAAATGACATTGAAATTGACAAGGCCTAAACCAGAATAATGATTTATTTTTAAAAAGCACTTTTGTAAACCTTTCCAAATGATGAGGAATAAGGTGTTTTCTCTGATAATTTCTTTTGTATTGCCAACTAGATCATGTTTCCATGAAGTACTACTGTCAAGGAAAAGAGGACAAAACAGTAAATGATTAATGGTATAGGCGGTTTATCTTCCCAAACGAAAAATAATCTGATTAGAAAACATATAAATTTATAATGCCCTTTCCTTCTATGGAAATTTGATAGTTGAGAATGATTTGTGTTTCATGGATAATCTCTCTATATCCAGTGGTGCTACATATTTTAGATTGATGAGCCTAAAAATGGATACATGTACTCATACCCATGCATTTTTTTAGAATCTCTCTACAATATTACTGAGAAAAAAAAAATATCTCCTGACAGACTAAATATATTTCTAGGGATAGTATCAATGGTTTGCCATTTATTTCACATTCCATACTGACACTTACATGATGTTGAATCTATAAGAAGTGAAAGTAACCGATGGGTGTGTCAGTGGTTTAAGACTAGCTTTTTATGGTCTCATCGGCTGCCTGAAGCATTTCTGGTTTTTGATGCTGCTGTAAAAGCAAGCTGGCTAGTAATTGCCCCACAGAGCTCTGTATGCTGCTTTGAATTATAATCTAAACAGGTTTTGTAAGAAAGAAAAGCAGTCATGTATGTAGTTTTTTTTTTTTTTAATTAAAGTGTATTGTGGTGACAATTGTTAGTAAAGTCACATAGGTTTCAAGTGTACAACTCTGTAATATATCATCTATATTTCACGTTGTGTGTTCATCACCCAGAGTCAGTTCTCTACTTAGTAAAGTACCTGAGGGGTAAGGAGAGCTGAGTAGACGGTAGCTTCTGCTCTTATTTCTGTTTTCATTTTTGTTGGTGTTCTTATAAAACTGGTAGTGAAAAAGAGACCTGAGACACAGTCTCACTCTAACACCTGGAACCTTTTCACAGGTGAAACAAGACTATAATTGACCACACCTTCATTGAATGTAATTTGACATGTGAGAAGTGTTAACGCTGGTTAGTGCCAAGTGGATTTGGGTTCCCATCGTGGTCAATGTGAAGGATTTGGCTCTATGAAGATACAGTTTAACAGTTACTTGTATGGTTTTTTCAAAATATAAATTATTTATATATTTTATGAAAAAAAACTTTTTGCATTAAAAGGTATTAAAATATAGCATGTTGATGACTTAGAATACCTCTGGGTATTGTAGTTTGTATTCAGTACAGTTCTGGCTGTGGTTAACTGCCATGTCAACCTACTTCTCTGATTTTTAGCTGAACACTGCTGGAAATGAAAACACTTTAAATTATTAGAGTGACCAGACATCTCAGTCTTGGTTTAATCCTGTTGACTTGATGTTTCAAATGAATTAGCATTGTTCTAAATTATTAATAAATTTAAATCAAAATATTATTATTTAGAATACACTAAAGGAACCATATAGATATGTAACTTTGGTAGCCCACCATTAGTACTTATAATTTCTGCATCAGTTTGTAAAATTCATATAAGAGGTGCTCTCATTTTAAAACATGATTAATTCTTTATTTTTTGTTCCATGCAGTGTGCTTTTTAAAAATTGTATTTGTTTCTTTTTTAAAAGTTTTTATTAAAATATAGCTAATATACAGTATTATATTAGTTTCAAATATACACCATAGTTATTCAACATTTATATACTTAAAGAAGTGATGAACATGATAAGTCCAGCAACCATCTGACACTGTACCACACTATCACAATATTATTCACTATATTCCCTATGCTGTATATTACATCCCCATAACTTATCTGTTTTATACCTGGAAATTTAAAACTCTTTTTCCCCTTCACATCCCCCACTCCTTTTTTAAAACTTTTCAATGATGGTTGATTAATTTCAGATATACAGCATAGTGGTTAGACATTTATATAATTTAAGAAGTGATCCCTCTGATCAGTCCAGCACCCACCTGGCGCTATTCATAGTAATTACCATATTATTGACTATATTCTCTATGCTTTACTGTACCTCCCCATGATTGTTTTGTAACTATTGTACTAATTTGTACTTCTTAATGCCTTCACTGTTTTCACCCTGTTACCCAACGCCCTCCCATCTATCACCCCCGTAAATCTAATACCCATCTGACACTACATAGTTATTACAATATTGTTGACTATATTCCTTATGCTATAACTTACATCCCCATGACTACTATGTAACAACAAATTTGTACTTCTTAATCCCTTCCTCTTTTTTATCCAGCCTCCCGACACCCCTCCCATCTGGAAGCCATCAAAATGTTCCTTGTATGAGTTTGTTTCTGTTTATTTATTTTGTACTTTAGATTTCACATATAAGCAAAATCACATCACATCTGTCTTTCTCTGCCTGACTACTCACTCAGCAAAATACCCTCCAGGTTCATCCATGCTGCAGAAGAAGGCAAGAACCCATTCCTTTCCATGGCCAAGCAATATTCCATTGTATATATGCATATGTACCACGTACTCTATCCATTCACCCATCGACAGACACCCAGGCTGAATTCAGATCTTGACCATTGTAAATGGAGCTGCAATGAACATATGAATGAACATGTACCCTTGAAGTAGTGTTTTGGGTTTCTTCAGATAAATACCAGGCAGTGGGATTAATAGGTCCTTCTTTGTCTCTTTTAACAGCCTTTGATTTGAGTCAATTTTGTCTGTTGAGAAATCAGCAGATAATGAGAGATCCCTTGTAGGTAACTAACTGCTTTTCTCTTGCTGCTTTTAAGATTCTTTCTTTGTCTTTACCTTTGGCATTGTAATTATGATGTGTTGTGGTGTGGGCTTCTGTGGGTTCACCTTGTTTGGGACTCTGCACTTCCCAGGCTTGTATATCTATTTCCTTCTCCAGGTTGGGGAAGTTTTCCATCATAATTTATTCAAATAGTTTTCAATTCCTTGCTTTCTCTCTTTTACTTATGGTAATCCTATGATGCAAATATTAGTGTGCTTGATGTTTTCCCAGAGGCCCCTTAAACTATCCTCATAGTTTTGGATTCTTTTTTGTTTTTGTTGTTCTGGTTGTGTCTTTTCTGTTACCTTATTTTCTAAACTGCTGACTAGATTCTCTGCTTCATTTAATCTACTATTGATTCCCTCTAATGTGTTCTTCAGTTATTGTAGTCTTTATTTCTGACTATTCCTTTTTGTTTTCTATCTCTATGTTGTCCCTGAGATCATTGAACACCCTTATAGCCAGGGTTTTGAACTCTGTATCTGGTAGATTACTTGTCTCCATTTGTTTAGTTCTCTTTATGGAGCTTTGTTCGGTTCTTTTATTTGGGACATGTTTCTTAGTCTCCCCATTGTGGCTGTCTCCCTGTATTTGTTCCTATTTATTAGGTAGAGCTGCTCTGTTTCCCAGTCTTAGTAGAGTGGCCTTATGTAGTAGGCATCCTGTGGGGCTCAGTGGCACAGTCTCCCTGGTCACCTGAGCTGGGTGCTTCAGGTGTGTCCCTTATGTGGATTGTATGTGTCCTCCTGTTGGGCCTTGTTTGCTGCCTGCATATCAGTGGGAGGCATTCACCCTTGGGCTGAAGGGTTGTGAGGACTGGCTGTGACTACAGTGGAGGAGCTGCTCTACAGGCACTGACCCTGTGGAGCGGGGTTCGCTTTAGCAGGTCTCTGGTGCCTGCCCAGTCTGCCCTTTGGATGTGTTGTTTGCAGAGGCAGCAGGGTGATGCTCCAGCTTGGTCTGAAGCTAGACTCTTGGTGTACCAGCCCTGAGGCCTCCTGGGAGGGGCCTTGCCACAGGCCAAGCTCAGCCGCAGCCTGTGCCCTAACTTGGGCCACCTGGCGTAAGCTACAAAGCAATCCACAGATGCATGCCACCTGTGCTGGGCTTGAAGGTGCCTCAAGAGGCCAAGCCTCAAACCAAGACTGTATGTCTCTAGTGTCAGGCTTAGGGCTGCTCAGCAAGTGATTCAAGATATACCAAAGCCAGATGCTGCTTGTTTGGATTTTGTGAGCCTTCGAGAGTTCAGGAAAGTCTGCGGCATGAGCTAGGACAGGCCGATTGTACAGAAAAGCCATTGGGAGCAACTTGGATGGGCTGGAATATTGGATTGGGAGGGATCTCTGGGAATCACCAGGGGCAGGGCAAGTGATGGAGATTCAAATATGGTGGATGCCTATGTTTGTAGGCCAGGAGGGAAGAGGCCTCAACAAAGAAACAATGGCTTCCTCCAGCTTCTCTGTCCAGGAGAAAGCTGCCCCCCAGCTCTCATCATCCTGAGGCAAGGCAACTCAGTTCCTCCCTGTATGTCCCTGGGCCTTTTGAGCTGCTGCCCCAGCACTGGAGCTCAGACTGAGTCCGTCGGCAAGTAAGTCCTTGCACGGGCCCTTTAATAGGAATGCTTGGGACTGCAGCTGTTCTTGTCTCACTCAGCCACAATCTCCACTGTTTTTCTCAGCCAGAAGTTATGGGGACTTCTCTCGCTGGCAGTGGAACCCTGGGCTGGGAAAGTTGGTGAGGGTCTAGGACCACTTACTCCTCAAGGGGGACTTCAGCAGCCATGATATCCTTCCTGGTCTTTAATGGTCACACATAGGTGTGGGACCAGCTGGTTCTGCATCTCTGCCCCCCTATCAGTATTGAGGTGGCTTCTTATATATATATATCTACTTGTATGGCTTTGGTGCAGCTAGGCTTCAGGTGATTCTCAATGATGGTTATTATGTAGCTTAGTTATAATTTTGATGTGGTCCTGAGAGGAACGAAGTACAACATTTACCTACTCTGCCATTTTGATGGGGGTGGGGTGATTCAATCTTAAAGATCAAAGATGGATAGTAAAAAATTGTGTATATTTTTTCTGTACCTTTCTAGATAGAATATTAGCAACACCTCCCTTTCAAGGATACACTTTGAATAGATAAACTGTGCCTAGATACCAGAGGCCAGGGATATTTAATTTATTTGGTTTTATAGGGATGGATAGAGAGGTGTTCTGCCATGTTCCCTCTGTAGCCAATTGCCAAATGGCCTATATTGTGAGATATGTAACACCTCTAGGCAACCAGTCATTAGGCTCAGAAGTAAAAGTGGCAAATCATATGATAAGTGTTTATGAAATATGTGCATGAAATGGATACTGAGCAGTCCTGTATAGAGAACATACAGAGTTGTCTGAATGTTCTTGCTACCGGGATTTTATATTTGATTTTGTGATGTTAATTTATAGTTTCTAATTGTTTTAAATTATTGTATATTTCAAAAACAATGAAAAGATAAATTAAATATTATGTACTATGTTTAAATTCCTAAAAAAAAAGTTGATAACAAATGTTGAATGAGCCTAAAATTGACACTTATCATCCCCTGAAGATTATAGTGGTATTACTGATTACATGAAAATGAGAAGACAAAAATTTGCTGGCACAGCATCAGTTATCTACTTCAATATTTAGTAGATATTTCAAAAAGACTGTGTTGGAGATGATGACTTAACACCTGTAGGGATAGAAAGCTTGACTAGATCATTACTCTACAGAATATGAATCTTTATTTAGATCAAATAACTGTTCTTCAAATTAACTTTGTTTTAAATTCAAGTTTTCCTATGATCATGATTAAAATCACAAGATTAGTTGTTAATATATTGCCTTCATCAGCAGTTGAATTTTGCAAACTTTTCAAATATGTTGGATTCATATGTCTGATCAGATGGTTTTATCTGAAAATCAGTAAGTTAATTTCAGATGTGTTTCTATCAATTTTATCCATGTTGTTCATTATTGATTATTTACTATGAATATTCTTGAAATATAGATTTAAAACTCAATATTGACAGTAAAATAACTTGCTTTGATGTTACAAGATTTTATTGAATATGATTGCTGTAGAAAATTACTATTCCTACAAAATTAACAATCTATGAAGTGGAAATACCTTAGAATTCACAATTTCATCCAAACAAGTTACAAAATTTTATCAATAAAAAAAAAAGAAGAGCTTTCAAAATTTGCATACACAT
>NW_017731377.1:6891367-6909984 GCF_001890085.2 Hipposideros armiger | reverse complement strand
TAAATCTTTATTTTTTAGAAAAGGCTGGTTTTGTCTTTTGTAAGACTTAATTTTTAAGAGCAATTTAAGGCTGATGGAAAACTGAGAGTAAGGTACAGAGATTTCCCATACCACACCCCCACCCCCACCCTAATACACACATAGCGTCTCTTATTATCAATATCCCCACCAGAATGGTACATGTCTTAGAATTGATGAACCTACACTGACAAGTCATAATCATTCAAAGTCAATAGATTACATGACAGCTCACTTTTGGTGTTTTAGATCCTACAGGTTTAAAATAAAAATGTATAATGGCATGCATCTAACATTATAGTATCATACGATAGTTTATATAGTTTATAGAGAATGTATTATCCTCTGAAATTGCCCTGAAAATCCTCTGTGCTCTGAATATTCATCCCTCCCCCAACACCAATCCTTGCAAAGCAGTGATGTTTTAACTGTCTCCAGAGTTTTGCCTTTTCTAGAATGTCATGTAGTTGAAATACAGTATATAACCTTTTCAAATTAAGTGCTTTCACTTAGTGATAGGCCTCTAAGTTTCTTCCATGTCTTTTCATGTGTTGATAGCTCATTTCTTTTTAGTGCTGAATAATATTGTACTGTATAGTGTACCATAGTTTTGGTACACCTATTGAAGGACATTTTGGTGACTTATGCGTTTTAGCAATTATGAATAAAACTTCTATAAAAAATTATGTGCAGGTTTTTACCTAGAAATACATTTTCAGTTCATTTTGGTAAATACTAAAAAGCACAATTGTTCAATGGATTGTATGCTAACGAGAACATTTAGTTTTGTGAGGGACTGCCAATCTGTTTTCCCAAGTAGCTGTGCCACTTTGCATTCCCACCAGCCGGGAACCTTATTCCTGTTGCTCCATGTCCCTCCCAGCTCCATGTCCCTGCCAGTGTTTCAAATTGTGGCCATTCTAATAGGTGTGTGGTAGTGTTTTATTTTTGTTTTAATTTTCATTTTCTTAATGATATATGATGTGGGATATCTTTTTGTATGCTTATTTACTCTCTGTCTCTCTTTTTTAGTGCAATGTCTATTAAGGTCTTTGGCTTTTTTAAAAATTGGGTTGTTTTCTTATTGTTGCGTTTTAAGAGTTCTTTGTATATTTTTATAACAGCCCTTTATTGGATATATCTTTTGCAAATATCGTCTCCCAATCTGTGGCTCATCTTCTCATTCTCTTGACAGTGTCTTTTGTGACATTGTGTTTTGAAGAATAGAGGTTTTGAATTTTAATGAAGTTCAGCTCATCACCAAATATTGGTGAAAACCTGCATAACCTTAGGGATGATCATGGCTGTTATCTTCTAGGAGTTTTATAGTTTTTCATTTTACCTTTAGATCTGTGATTCATTTTGAAATAAATCTGCTTAATAGAATTCTGTTGTAATGCACTTGGATATATATATATATATATAAAATATGTATATTATATATTATATATCTGTATGTATATTTATATTTGTTATTTTTGTATTTCAGAAGTAATTTTACTTATAAAGAAGTCACTAGCTGTTTTAGAAGCCTAACAGTATAATAAAGCTGTTATTTCAGTCAATAACAAGTATTTTAAAATTATATAATTTTTAAGTATTTTAAAGCTCCCTTTCATTTTCAAAACTGTTTCAATTTAAATAATAAATTATATGGTTATTATAATAAGATACCAAAACTATTTTAAGTATAGTAAGTTTTATTAGTAAAACCACAATTTTCTTTTTAACATAAACACTTTAATGGTCAAAGTTTAAAACACAAATTTGTACATTTTTTTTCTTTATTGTCTAATATCATTTAATGAAATCTTTGCTTTTTACCATGGTTTAATAATATGTTTAAGTTTGTCTTAGTCCATAAAACTCAGGTAGCCAAAAAGATAATGTGAGCTCTGTAGAGAATGGAGGTTGGCACAGGGAACTACCCAGAGGAAGGATCCCAAGATATGGTCCTAGGGAAAGAAATTTTAAATTTTAAATAAGGTATATATGAGTTAACACAGTAAAGAAACAAAATAGTACTTAAATTTGTGAGCTATAAGTAAATATAGGATTTATAAATGGAACATGTAAGTTACCTAAACTCTATGTTTTATGGTCCCATTTCTATTTTCCAATGATAATGATTTGTAATACTTTTGAATGAAGGAGACCAGCTCGCTCAACCAAACGCTCCTGGCTCGTCAGCCAGGAGCTCACCAAACAGGTCCCTGAGAGGACTGGGAGGGAGACGAGAAATAAAAGAGAAGAGAGACAAAGTGCGGGGACAGGAGGGACTCAGTCTGCTGATGGCAAAACTGAGACCTCGTTTATTGGGTATACAAGATTCTTAAGGGTGGGGTGGCAGATTGGGGGAGGGTGGTTGTCACTTCGAGGGGTAAAAAGTATAACTATTGCACTGTTTTGTACAGCTGAAACTAATTCTAAAAAATGTGTATTTCATAATAAAAAATAATTTAATAAAAAAAAAGATTCTTAAGGGGAAGCAATTTCCTCATTTTAGCTAGTGATTCCCTAAAGCTAAAACTCATGGGCTGAGGAGAAACAGTTTCTCCTCAGCAACAACTATGTTATACACAATATAAACCAATGATATAGCTAGGCAAGGTTAAACTGAGGCAAATAGAAACTGTCTACAAGTCCACAGTAGAAAGTCCCAGGCATGTGAAGCAGGTCCTTGGTGGAAAGTCCCAGAGTGGTGATGTATGTTGAAGCTGCAAGTCCATAGTCCATGAGCAACCAAGTCCCTTAGTCCATAAGCTTTTCCTATCAGCAAGCTGGGGTCTTTACTCTTGGCACTTGCGTTGTCTGGAAGCAGTTTAAGGCAGAAGCACTGTCCCACAGGTCCCCACCAAACTGCTCCAGGGCCGCTCACCCCAGGCCTGTATCCACCTGGAGACCCAAGCTTGCCAACCTAATGCCTCAGCGTCCCTGGCTGATCCCAGCCAGCTCCCAACATTTGAATAATAATTTTTGGCTAATTATAGCAATTACAGTGAAAAAGGAAACATTTTATGATATGCAGATAAAGTAAGGAATGGTTACACATTCTAAAACCACGGGGAACTGTGGAATCAGGGAATCTTGTTCCAGGCACATTTGTCAGAAAGATCCATTTTATCTAGTTTTCACAATTCTTCAACATTGAGCAAAGAACACCTGTGATTGAGAAGTCTATAGTGTATTGTTTGCCTATTTTCACTTCAGAGTTTCTGAGTATGGTGGCCCAGAAAACAAATAAACCAAGTTGTAAAGAAAGAACTTTTTTTTTTCACATATATGACTCACACCATTTATGTAAAATTACATGAGTAAAATCTCTAGGGATCATTCCTCCTGTATACTAATATTGATAATTGCAATAATTATAGAAGTTAAGTCCAACTTTTATCGATATCCATTTGTCTTCCCATCCTGTCCATCCATCCATCTGTTCATTCAATCATCCATCCATCCATCGACCTATCTTTCTATCATTCTTGCCTACATATTACATGCTTCATAAATGGCAGCTATGTAAATGACAATATGAATTAAATTAGATTTGGTATTCATTCTTGACACTTTGACAACTCCCCACTCACTTTTCATATGAAATTCAAATTTTGACAATTTTATTTATAAATAGCCCTTGATCCATCTATTTTTCCACTTATCTTTATTCCTACTGTCAATATTCTAAGCTCTGCTTCCTTCATCAGGGAGTTAGATAACCTTGACAGAGCCACACAAGAGCCCCTTTTTTTCTCTTGTTCTCTTGCAGTCCAACGCTTGACAAATAGAATAATGCTTCTAAAACTCAGATTTTCCAATGGCACCCCACTGCTACTAATGCTTTAGAGTTTTCCCATTGGGCTTCATACAAATTCCAAAATTCTAAACCATTCTTTTTTTCAGTTCTGAGTGCTGGAATCTACCTACCCTTCAACCTCATTTCTCTCTATCACATTGAACTCAAAGCTCCAGCCATTTTGTTTTATTTCTTCATGTACACTTTTTCTTCCAGCATTTGAATGCTTCTATTCCTTGTATCTTAATACTAGTACAGTAAGCTAATTTATGTCATCTGGGTTTCAATTTAGTTTTCTTTTTACATTTAAAACATGACTTTTTAAAATTTTCATATCTGGAATAAACCCAACTTGGTCATGAAACAGTGAGTGTCCTTCTATATATGTGTGGACTTTAGATTGCTAACATTTTCCCAAACATTTTCTAAAATATTTCTATTAATTGGAAATTTCAACTAAATTTTCGAATTTATATTAACCAGGTATTTCAAATTTGATCTTAATTTAATATCTATAAAACTTTTTGTGACACTCAGTTTTTCCTTTGTTTCTTCACTCTTCATGATCAGTCTCACAAGAGTTATACCATCTCAATTTTTGTTCCTAATAAAATACTTTTGGTTTATGTGATATATGAAATATATTTTAAAAGGTGATTGGTTACACTTATTGTAATCCACGTGGTTAAAAATTTTGATGGAAGCCACATAAATGAATCTGAGATGTTTACACTAAACACTCACTTAAGTTATTGTGGCTCCACAAGTTCCTGCTGTCCACTGCATACTCACCTGCCCCTTTTTTGCTTTTTAACATCTATATTAAGATATAGTTCACAAAATAAAAAAATAAATAAATAAATTTAAAAAGATATAGTTCACATACTATACAATTCACCCACTTAAAGTGTGAAACTCAGTAGTTTTTAGTATATTCACAGACCTTCACATGTTTTTATCTCTTCTTTCTCCTGCTCTTTTATTAGCCTTCCTCTGACCTACTTCTCAACCAAAAAGTAATTTTATTAGAAAGCTAATGAGATGAAATGACCTAGTATCACTATTGGTGAAATGACTCAAACAGCCAGCCCTAACTGAGCTATGCTGTAGTACACTGGGTGGCTGTTATCACTTCACTTTATTAAAACTTATATAGGCTAAGGAATAGGAGTAATAAAAAGATGCCTTGAGTATAATAAGAAAACATCACTGGATACATTTGCCTCCAGTAGACTTTGCATCCAAATTGAAAGTACTAAAGGGAACTTTGGAGTCCCTTTATATTATCAGTAGTGGCAATTCTCATGAAAATGAATTTCATAAATGCCTGCCCTGAATTTACTTACCATAGTAGATGAATCAGATAGTGCTAACATTACAGCAGTTCAAGTATGAATGCATCCTTGGCCACCACGTGGAAGTGTATGTAATATGGGAGGGCTTAAATTAGGTGTGCTATTCATGTAACTGCATGCCCTTAGTCCCTGAGACAAATAAAAAGGAATCTGTTTCATGTGAATTCATAATCTATAGGTTGCTGATGACTCGTTACACATTTAGTACACAATCCTGAACTTGCATATTAGAACATGCAAATATTAAAAGCTTTTTAAAAGTTTGTAGCCTGTGCATTCATTTTACTCTATTTTTCATTGTCTCTAAAACTAACTTGCAAGTGTTAAATTAGTGTTATCTTAAACTCTACTGTACATCATGCTTACATTGTATAATGAAGAAACCCAAGGAGGGATATTTCTATGATTGGAAGATACGTATCTTAGGATTTTACGTGTAATCATCTAGAACTGAACCTTAATTATAGAGTTAGCCTACTTTTTTTAAAATTAAAGTTTATTGGGGTGACAATTATTAGTAGTTACATAGACTTAAGGTGTACAATTCTGTAATACATCATCTATATATCACATTTTGCATGCCTTCTTTCAATAAGATGTTTTTATTATTCACTAGACTAATGGGAGAGTTAAGTCTTTAGAGGGATGGTAACTTCCATACATATTAATAATACATTTAATTCTCTGTCACAGAGGGTTTCTCCAACAGTAAAAAGCGCAGTTTAATCATTTTGCATGAAATTCATCTGTAAGATAAATTTTGTATAGCACGGAAAAACAAATAGATGTACACATCATTATTAGAAATGTAAATCAGCCCTCTAAATAAAAACAAAAACAACCCATTGGGTTGTATCTTAAAAATGTATGGAAGTAATTCTTTGGGCAAAACTAAACCAACTAACCAGTATCAGAATACATTTCAATAGCATACAATAAATAATATGTCTACTAAACTAACGATGAGTATTCATGATTATCTCTACTGACTGTAAGTTGTTGAATTAAACAATAGACCTAACTTAGGATATCAGAACATGCCAATATTACATCTGAATCTTTTTTTTTTTTTGCAGATTGCTTGAGGGAGAGTGTCACTTTGAGGGGTAAAAAGTATAACTACTGCACAGTGTTGTACAGCTGAAACTAATTTAAAAAATGTTTACTTCACAATAAAAATAATACATCTGAATATTCATACCTCTAGCCTTTCTTTGAAATCTGGCTCAGAAACCTGAGATAGTGGTTCAGATTAAACCTCATGTTTTTTCTATTCTAGACAGCAATACAGAAGTTCCATACTACATATTAGTGTTCTTCTGACCTACTTGTATACTTGGTACTTACTTCGAAGAACTACCCTTACAGTTCAAAGCTGTACAGAGGACTAAAAAGGAAAAAGGCATTTGGTTATGAACATTCATGCGAACATATTCCCCCTCTCTCTCTCTCTCTCTCTCTCTCTCTCTCTCTCTCTCTCACACACACACACACACACACACACACACACACACACACACACACACACATGCACAGAATCTGCTATTTATGTAGTTCCTTCTCAATTGAAATCTTTGATATCAGGGCATGTTGGTATCTTACTGTTGTAACACTGTTATTATTATTTTATTACACTGTATGTGGAGTGCAACATCCCAGTATGACTGAGCAGATAACCAAAAGTTATTGCACCACTGCATACCAAAATTGTATCTTCAGCTGCTCATATCAAGGAAAAGAGGGAAAAACTTTTTTCAGAATATTATTTTCAGGCAGTTTCTCTTAAGTAATAAAATAAGTTGTTGTAAAATGGATATAGGTTGGGGTGAAAGACAAATGAATTATATCCCTATGTAATTCATCCCTTCAAAATTTATGAGGGTTTTATAAGTAAAGAGGCAGGAAAATAAAATGCATTATGATCTAGGGTCATAGTAATAGGCCCTATTGAATAACACAAGTGAGTTAGATTGACCCAGTGGAGAATTTCATTGTCTAATCTAAATCAGTTGTAATAACATAAAAACAACCTGTTTATTCTGGCAGCCTACTGTGTATCTTTCTGTCCTTCCAGATAGCCTAAAATACATAATCTATAAACAATGTGAACAAAAACTGTAACCTTCACATTCATAGGTAACGGAAACACAGCAACTATGATTTCCCCAATGACTAGGTAGGCAGGCATGGAGGAGGGAGACTTCTCTCTAATAGGGTCCATATTTGAGCTTGTCTTACATCGATTCCTGATATTCTCTCTGAAACGGAACATATGTGACAGGCTGTTACTAGGCATTGTGATTGGTTTAGTAGTTCATAACAAAACAAACAAGAACAGCAACACAACCTTAACTGGATCAATCCAGAGCAATATTCCTCCATCTTAGCAATGATACCCAATACCGGGTCAATTCATTAGTCTTTTGATTAAACTGACACTATTGCTTAGCATGCAAGTAAGGATCTTTATTAATCTAAATCAGTGGTTCTCAACCTGTGGGTCATTACTCCTTTGGGGGTCGAACGACCCTTTCACAGGGGTTGCCTAAGACCATTGGAAAACAAAAAGATATTTACATTATGATTCATAACAGTAGCAAAATTACAGTTATAGAGTAGCAACGAAAATAATTTTATGGTTGAGGGTCACCACAACATGAGGAACTGTATTAAGGGGTCGCGGCATTAGGAAGGTTGAGAACTGCTGATCTAAATCCTTATGAAGCTCTACCTCTGAGCCTTGTGCATACCAACTCCTTCATGAAGCCTATCATCCTCTCTACCTATGAGCTCCTTGCTGTGGCATGTGGGCATCTTTCTTACTATTATAACTCCCAGAGTGCCTGAGCACAGCATGACAACCTGGAAAACTTAATAGTCAACACTTCTGCATTTCACTCCTCTCAAAATTGGTTGACATCTGATGGAGACTGTATTTAAACTTATTGAATAACCACTTTCAAATACTATCCATAACTTTGACAATTAAAAGTTATGGTTAGCAAGTGATTCTTAACTGTCTTCTCTCTCCCTAAATGTGTAAGGGTATTTTGTACTTGGAGTCATCCTCAGTTTTGTTGGTCAATTTATGGATTTTTTTTCTGTGGGATGGTCACAAAACCTTTTGTTTTTATTATTATTATTCAGATATCAGAAGCAATAAAGCTCATGTTCAAAAACAGGGAGGGGAACTTAGCAAACCAGGTTGCTTGTGAGAGTTGAAAGTTCTTCTCATTTTTATAAAATAAAGAGAACCGTTTGAGGAAAAAATGTTTCAATTACTGTTAGAATTAAGGAGGAATGTTTTACAAAATAAGAGCATTTCATACAAGCAGCATTAGAACTGAATTATGCTGCATATTTTACACACACACACACACACACACACACACACACACACACACAGATCCCTAAAAGAAAGAGGATCTTAACTTTTTTATACATAATTTCAAAGACCTAATCTACCTCAGGAGAAAAGAGGAAAACATGCATCACTAGAAAGCAACACATTTGCTGGCAGCCAGCTCTCAGCAGCTTGGCATAACCTGAAGATGCCATTGCTACATATTGCAGTGATGTACCACCAAGGAGTGCTGGTGCTGACGATGTTTCTTCCAAACATACTGAATTGCCTCAAGCTAGCAAGTTGTTTAATGGCATATTGAGTCCATATGTTAACAAGCAGGAAACTATTTAGAAGAGTGCAAAGCTATAATTATCTTTTCTGTTACTAGCCAGCACATTGCAAATCATCTTTGCAAGAATACAAATTCTCCACACAGCATAGCTCAAACCTTAGCTTCTCTTTTTATTTGGTGAAGAGGAACCTGAAATCACTCAATATGATGTTTCAGTAAAGTATCTTCGAGATCACATAACATCCTCATCTTAGATGCGCATTAAAATGAAGATTCACGGGCCCATTGCAGACCCAAAGAACCCAAATCTCTTGAGTATTTACAACTCAGTAGATGGGAGAACTCTTTACACTTAGGCATGCTAAGGGAGGCACTAAATTTGAGAATCGCTATTTGCAGAACACACGGCAGATGGTCATCTTCAGAAAAGGTTTGGCTGGAGTTTGGTTAAATTATTGCTAATAGAATTCTGTATGCACAGGCCCAACTTAAAAGAAAATCTCTTCTGTATTAAACTAATTATGGTTTTGCCATCAGAGGAAATAACTGGCAGCCTTTTTACTCCTCTTCTCATGTCACGGTGTTTAACTGCAGAATAAAGGGAAGCATTTGGTTGTGGTTGTTTTGAAACATGGCACCGATGGATTTTTTACAGGATACACTTAACTGGCTCCTCTTGGTTATTTTTCTTTTAGCTTGGGACTTTCAGGTTGAAAGAAAGAAAGAATGGCACATTGTTGGGGGTTTTACAAAGAAAACCAAAAAACATGCAGGGAAGGAGAAATATAGGGAACTCTTCACTGGCAAATGGCCACACCTCATGAAATTAGAACAGTGTTCCTCATTTTTCTAGCTAAAACATTTCATGGGTATTGGCAACTCTAGCCACCCAGCAGCAACCTCCAGGATTCTGTTTTTTTGTTTTTATTTAAGATTTCCCATGATTGATTATGAAGCAACTAACAAGCAGGGGAAGACACCTGTTTCCTATTCTAGAGATTTAAGAATTCTCTTTCAGTTTCACTCTCTAGATTTGCTATATCTGCTACTGACTGTGGGCCTATTGCTACTCTGGGTTTAATAAGTTCTGCATATTTCATACCTGTCTTCTTGAAATAAGTATATTGGATCCATTTGTTTTTAGTCGATATAGAAATCAATTCATGGAAAGATAGCTCTGTAAGACCACTCCAGAACGCAGGTCTTCCTTGTGTGTGGCTTTTTACTTGGTCTCAGGGGCAGAGATGGTTATAATCTCACCAGAGAATTCACTATTAGAAAACCCTAAAGAAGGTTACTCTGACTGCTTTCTTCTTTGGGGGTGGGAGATGTATGCACTTATTGGTTTTTGTTTACCTATGGAAGGAGAGAATAAAAGAGAGAGAGAATGAAGGAGAGAAAAAAAGGGAGAAATACTTTCTTCATTTTCCATGTTAGTTTCCCACCTAGACCATTCAATCTGTTGGGAAAAAAAAATCTTTATAACAGTGTAGAGATATAGGTGGTTTGTTAGCTATCTAGTGGTTGTGAGTTAATAATATTATTTATCCTATGTTAGGTTTTTTGGGGATGTAAATGGCAAGTTTTCCAGTATTCCCTGTGGTTTAGAAGAGTGATTCAGGATGCTGTTACATCAAACTCTTTGGAAATCTCAGCAACCATAATACATAGCAGATTACTAGTTTTCTGCAATAAAGAGGTTGATTTCATCAAATGACAACCATTGTCATGATTAGAAGTGTTCATGTAGTTTGTATTTATTGTCTGACCCTATTATTTCCTACTTGGTCCCTGGTTGCCTTTTAAAACTTGAGAGGTATTACTAAGTAGAAGCTACAAAGAATAGAATTGTGGTTTTCCCAGACACCTTCAAATAAAAACCTTGTGTCTTAAATTCTATAAAACTGAGTTGTGAGTCCAGCAATACACTGCTCAGTTTGTCTTAGCAATATGTGGCAAGGAGTCTGTTAACATAGTTACATGATGACATTTAGCTGAGTATTATTATTTTATTTTCGCCTTTGTCCAATGACACTTCTTATTAAATATTCTGCCCTGGAAAGAATGAGGCTGGGGTTATTACGAGTAATAAAGAAACTGTACCTTTTTCAATGTAGAGGTTATTGTGGGAGATTCTTTGCTTCCCCGTATAGAAAAAGAAAGCCATTTTCTGTACTACTTATTGAAAATGCTTGGTTTTTTTGTGTGTGTCACCGCCACTTAAGAACATGGGCTAGATTTTGTTAACTATGATATATTTAATGTCAAGCATAATTCCTACCACAAGGTAGTCGTAGAATAGTTATAATATTTATAGAGGAGATGAGTTAATGAATTAAGGAATGGATGAATTGGAGGGGATTTATTTATTTTTTTCCTCTCTGTCACAAAGTAGCTTACCACATGTCTTCTCAAACTTGAATTTACATGTGAATAACCTGGGTATCTTAGTGAAATGCATAGCCTGATTGATAGCCTTGAAATAGGGCCTGGCATTCCTGGTTTCTAATCTATTGGGTTGTTGGAAAAGTCATGATGTATTTTTTTCTGTTTTTCGTTGCAAAAATGCGTCATGACTTTTCCGACAACCCAATAAATGATGGCAACGATTTGTACATGGAATCCATTTTGAGAAGCACGGTTGAAAGTACTGTTGCAAACATTAGATTTCCTAGTTCTCGAGTTTTTGAATAAGATGAATAATTTGTAACCTTTAAAATGCGTGCCAAGTTCCAGTATATGACTGTATTTTTAATTTGTATGTTTGTTAATTAAAATATATGCAGATAGCTGCTTCACAATCAAGTTATACTTTCAAATATATCTACATTACATTTTTGAAAGCAGCAAAATAATACATATAAAATAAAATAATACATTATATTTAGCAATCTGCATAGAGCATACTTAGTACATGAAATACTATTAAGAGTTTTCCTCCATGTGTAGTCTGTGGAACAGTGGGCATCCTGAAACAACACAAACCTAAGAGGTCAAAATTATTTTCATGATAAAACTAAGATGTTTCTACCAAAAAATATTTTCAAAACAAACTAAGCTGTCATTTGCTTTTTTCATTTTGTTGACATTTATATGAAAGTGCAAAATCAATAGATCCTTAACATGACTCAAGGCTGTCATGTCAACTGTACTAGTCATTGAATCGTTGACCACCATGCACTCACAATAAAAATAATGCCGTTTCACTGAGGAATGTCCATGATGAAGACACTCAGGTTATATTTTATTAATTATTGGCCTCTAGTACATGCCTTTTGAATATTCTATAGGATAAAAGAGGAAGGTTGCATGGAGCACTTTTTCTGCATAATGAAATGCAATGCTTATGTCAAGGAACAGCACTTGTGCGGTTTTTTACTTGTGAGCAAAAGCAGTTGCTGCTTTTCACAGAACACAATTTAACTTAAAAGAATGACAAACTATGATTTTCCTGATTTGGGTGTGTGGCAGGCATAGCCTTGAAAATGAATGAAGTGAGTCTGTCATGTCAAGGTAAACAAATGACAGTATTTGTTGCCAGTGTTAGAACTTGAGCTTTCAAAGTAAATCAGATTTTGGATAAATTATATCTGCCATTGTGAGTTTGACAGCTTACGTGTACCTAACACTTTTCTGATGAGAAGTGTGGTGATATTTAAAAATGTGATTGTTTTGATATTGTATAATGAAATCTGTCAAAATTTGAAAGATATGAATAACATACCAAAACCTATATTTTCCAAATGACCAGTGCATTTAGTTAGAAAATCATATGTGGTAAAAGAGTTTTTCAGAAGAAGAAAGACCAATGGATTTTAATGTAATGGTGCAAAAAGTTTTAGATTCTACATTGCAAGTAATATTTGTTTTTAAGTACCATTTGTCTAGAGATTGGGTATGGTATCAATTACATAGTCGATACTTTGTGCCCTGTTATATGAGTGCATCTCAATTTTTTTTACTATAATTCATAAAATAAAATTATCAATTCAGATATTGTTTCTCTGCTCTTTCCTACATTCTTTTCTTTGAGCTATATCTTGACATAGTAAAATATTGGAGTCTTCTAAGTAACTATATGTATATATGTATGTATATATATAATTTTATAATGCATATGTATATAATTATATGTATATAATTATAAACTGCCTAGTAGTTGGTTAACTGCTCCTATAATTATACTTAGTTTAATTTCAGTCGCTGTAAATTTATTTGCAAATGTATGAGTGGGTGTTTATGTGTTTGCTTTTATGTTTATTACAATCACAGGCATATGGATATATTCTTTAAAAATTGTAAAAATATCTCTGAACATGTAATGAAAAATGAGCAGTTTATAAGAATTAGTTCTACACTAAATCAATATTTTCACTAGTTAAGACTTTAATGTGCTCATTAATCTACCTGTACTGTGTTTTAAATATGAAAACCATTCAAGTGTTTGTTTTTACTATTGTTAAATTTAGAGTCCGAAGCAAAATATGTGTTGACTTTAAGAGTTCTCAAAAATACATATTTTTTTTTCTTTTTCAATATTCCCATGGACCTGGTGGTTTAGAGTAAAAATAAAATATTGGCATAAAATCTCTAAGTCTTAATTCCTGAAAAAATAACAAGCTTCTAATTACTTAACCTCTTGGAATGTGCATTAAATGTAACAACATTGAGCTATAATTACATTTTAATTTTTTGAAGATTTATTATCATCTAAATAATTATGATGAATTGGCAGAAAGCCTAAGGATTGTTCAGGCAAATGGATTACAGTTTTGTATAATGTGCCTTGTGATCACAAAAGAAGGGAGTAAAATAAATGAAGCATTTCCTCTTTGTTTTGCTCTAGAATAGAGGTCAGCAAACTTTTTCTGTAAAAAGTGGGTAAGGAAACACATTTTGGTTTTGCGGGCCATGCAGCCTGTGTTGCAACTACTCAGCTTTGTTGCAGCATGGGAACAGCCAAAGACAAATAAATGTATATATGAATTTGTGTTCCAATTCAACTGTACTTACAGAAACAAGTTGTAGGCCGATTTGGCCCAGGAGTTATTCAGTTTCCCAATGGAAGCTCTAGAAAGTTATATAGCTTGTCACTTGGGTCCCTGACACAAACAAATATTTAGGGAGTACTTGGGTCAATGCTAGTCAGTGCTATGTTTAGCATTCTTACTGTTTTAGAAGGAGAGCTGAAAGCCCACTGTGTTCCAGGCACTTCTCAAGTGCACAGAGCATGGGAATCAGTGATCTCAATGTCAAGTTGTCAAGTCAAGGCTATCAAGTACCCTACACCAAGAATAGCAAAGTTGATGGGAACAACATGCAGGCATATGCTGTCTATAACAAGGCAGCCTAGAAAGGAAAATCATGAAGCTATAGTGACAAGGTGTCACTAGCTGAATTTTTTTTTAATTTATTGGTGTGACATTAGTTAATAAAATCATATAGATTTCAAGTACACAATTCTACAGTACATCTTCTATATATTACATTGTATATTCACCACCCAAAATCAAATCTCTTTCCATCACCATGTAGTTGACACCTTTTCTATTCCCCCCTCTAAACCACTGAACTGTTGTCTGTGTCTATGAGTTTTTGCTTGTTTGTCTTGTTCTTTTGTTGCTTTCAGTTTTGTATTCTACATCTGAGTGCTGAGTTTTGAAATGTAAATACATTTCACTTGTTTTGAAATAATATTTTAAAAAGCATACAAGTAAAAAGGTACTCGTATTTGCCTTTGTTACTCTTTTTTTTTTTTTTAAGATTTTATTGGGGAATCGGGGAAGGGGAACAGACAAGTTGCTGTCCTTTTGGTCTTCAGTCTAGTTGTGGAGGACGTGGCTTCACTGACCCATGTTGGTATTATTATTGTGCTCTTCCCTGGGGAGGCTGTTGCTTGCCAGCCATTGTACGGCCACTCACAGCGGCTCACAAAAGCACATGCCAGCTGCCAGCCAGCCCCACTGCAGCCTATGCCATCGCCGGCAACTCACAACAGCCCAGCTCCAGGTCGAGCTGTTGTTCACCATCTTAGCTGTAGAAGGCACAGCGTCACTGGCCCACATGTGGGATCCAAACCAGGGCCCTGCTGCTCAGAGCGGTGTCCCAAGCCAACTCTTAACCAATGCACCACTCGGCCAGCCCCCTTTGTTACTCTCTTTAAGTGGTACATTTTATGCTTGTGACAGTTATCACCATTTTGAGTATACCTTACATTGTGTTTTGAGTGTGCCTGACCTTATCTTTAATTGTTTATCTGTATTTTTTACATCTTCCCTATGATATCAGCTCCATGAGGGCAGCCACATTGTTTTGATTATTGTTAGATCTTTAGTTAGGCACTGGGAGGGTTTGGATCTCTGGTGATGGGTTCAGTCTCCCATACGTGCACCTCTTCTCTACTGGGGTGCTCAATCAATTGAGAAAAGAAACATGAACAAGCAAACGAGGCTTCTGTGAGTCTCTGTGTCTTTGTTCATAGCTACCGATGGTCATCATAAATAACTTATTCCATAAGGTTGTTGTGGGAACTGAATGAGATAATACTTATTAAGTACTTACAGCAGTGTCCGATCTATCCACTCAATAGATGTTACCTATTACTATCAACATGCTACAATTATATTTTTAAATAAGCACTAATTAAATTAATGTGGATGACCTCTCATGGTGTTTTTAATTACTTGAATTTATATATACACAGTGCTATTTCAAATTAAGAAAACAGCAACACAGTAGCCTCTTACTGTGTTGATGGTAAATTTAATTCTACTTGATTAGAATTATAAAGGAATCCTGGATTTATTTCTCTTCAATACAAAATGTTGACTTTTTATTCTTCTAATCGTTTACTATAATACTCTGATAGCTTTCAAGTTCCACTTAGTTTTTAATTACTATTACCTTATTCATAATAATACTTAAAATAAAAGATAAACCCTATAAATGTGGGTTCATACTCTCTTAATGGAAAATGTAACTCTATTTATTTATGATTAGAAGGGAAAGCTGGATTTATCCATATATTGTATGTGTTTGTTGTGGTACTAAAATAACTTAATTTCTAATTATAAACTATCAAGAGAAAGTGTTTTCTGTATCGTCTATGACACAACCCTTTGTGCTGGGTAGGTTCTTTTTGCCCCAATTGATTTAACTCCCATCTGTACCACCAAACCCCATACCCCATACCAGATGTGTGCTACCATGTATAGGTCAGCATGGTCTGTAGTAACTGGATCCTTTATCTAAAGGCAACAGAGGTTAGGGTGGTATTTATTCCTCTGCAGGGTGTCGCTGGATGATTTCATTAGGTAACAGATTATGTTAGGTGACTCCTCTACACAGCCCTTCCTTTCATAAGCTCAAATAAATGTTCCCTGCACTCCCCACTTCTGGCCTGGGGGTGGGGGGATGGGGTGATAACTGCCCCTGCTTCTGTTAGCCTCAGGATACTTCCTTATGCCATGTGGTTTTTTTACACCCTATCACAACTTTATAAATAATCCTTTTGTTAAATTTTCCTCAAATTATCCCAGTTGGAATGAGTTACTTTATGTACAAATAAGAGAAAAAAGGTTTTGAATAGGAAATATCTGTCTTTTACCCAGAAGCGTAGAGGCAGATAGGGGCCTCGAAGTGATGTCTTTCACTTGTAATTAGTGTGCTACGAGGATCTTCTTAATTGCCTTTATTAGCAACTCTGAAAAAAAAATGAATACAGCGAAGCCTCTGTGTATATCACTCACACACACACACACACACACACACACACACACACGCAGAACCTGTGGTCACTATAGGGTAGTGATTACATGACAGACACTAGCATCTGGTTGCTTTGATTTAAATCCAGCCTTCACCACTTCCTAACGGTATAAGGTTGAAAAATTAAGCCTCAGATTTCTTGTTTATAAAATAGGGAAAATAAGATTACCTACCTCATAGAGTTGTTATGGAGATGACTTGAAATAAACTTCTAAACCACTTAGTAGAACTTAGCTCACATAGAAAGCATAAATAAATGCCTACCATCATATGGCTTTACTAATAGTATTAGTGAATAATACTAATATTATTTTCATAACGTGAATGGAGGTAGAATCAAGGGGATTTATTTTGTCCTTTCATTCTATTTTATTGAATTCAGAGATTTGAGTTCAGAGTATTCAATTCTTTAAACTTCTATTGTTAAACTTGAGCCCTTTAATGTACCTATGGTTCTTAAAATACCTGACATTTTTATGCACATTTTGAAAGGATGTTTACTCTTTGAGTTAGAGGAAGAATGAATGTAATTACATAAAAATTAACTAAAAACATGTCTTCATATTTAAAAAATCCATTATCTTATAAAAGGTTTATTTTGGTTTCAGTTAGGAGTCGTTAGATACTTTTGGAAGTTGTGTAAATTTCCTGTCTACTCTAAGCTTTAGATTATAAATGCAGTTCTGTATTTTATAGTCATGAAGATTTATGCAGTTAAGGAAAATGGCAGCTTTGAATGGCAAAATACTTAATAAAAACATGTATAAAATAGCTCTGTTATTAGTTTTAACCTTTTCACGGAGTTCATTGACTTCAAGTTTGTTCTCCAAAATGTCAGAAATCCACAATAAATAATTATAGTATTTATGTTTTAAGTAAATACAGTTAAGTATTTTTATTATTTATTTTATTATTTTATTTTTTATTAAATGATTACTTAAAAGTATAAAAATTTCCTATTGTTATTCATTCTTGAAAAACTCAAAAGTAGAGAAAAACATGCATCTACTTTCTTAAACTTCCTTTCTGGAAATCTGGGGTCATGGGGTAAAGTCGAACTCTGCAGTCAGCGGCAAGGAAATATCATTTAACTGTAGAGTCTACAGTGTAGACGAACGTTTCAGTGAAAATGTAAACATACTCCACTTTAATAAAACCTGTGTTTTCACGTATATGTGTGAAAACGGGCCAACACAGTCCTACAAATTAATTTTAAATCAAAAGGAATGTTTTAATTAAGAAACTTATAGGTATTAATAATGAGCTGGAAAGTTTCCAAACAGATGTTAAAATTCCTAGACTTGATTCAATGAAAGATTCCTTTTAAAAATATGTTCATATTAAAAATAATCATTTTCCTTGATGATAGCCATTCTAACAAGATTGAGATGATATCTCATTGTAATTTTGAATTACAATCCTTTGATAATTAGTGATGTTGATTATCTTTTCATATGCCTTTTGCACATTTGGATGTCTTCTTTGGTCAATTGTCTATTCAGTTTCTCTGCCAATTTTTCAACTGGTGGGGTTTTGTTGTTATTGAATTGTTTGAGTTCTTTATATATTTTGGATATTAACCCCTTATTTGGTATATGGTTTGCAAATATTTTTTCCCATTTTGTAGGTTGCCTTTTCATTTTGTTAGGTGTAATTTTTTTCTTTGCAAAAGATTTTTAAGTTTGATATAGTCCAATTAGTTTATCTTTCATTCTTTTGCTTGTGATTTTGCAGTAATCTCCAAAAGTTATGGCCAAAACCAAAGCCAAGGAGCGTCTTCCCTGTGTTTTCCACTAGGAGATAACAAGGACTGGCAAGGATGTATGGAAAAGGGAACCCTTGTACACTGTTGGTGGGAATATAAATAGGTTCAGCAACTATGGACAACAGTATGGAAAACATAGAACTACTTTATGATCCAGCGATCCCACTTCTGGGTATATATCCAAATTAAATGAAAACAGGATATCAGAATGATATCTGTATTGCCATGTTTATTGCAGAATTATTCAGGCTAGCCAACATATGGAAACAACCTAAGTACCT
>NW_017731377.1:6888026-6891113 GCF_001890085.2 Hipposideros armiger | reverse complement strand
AAGAAGGAAATCCTGACATTTGCAACAATATGTATGGATCTTTAGGGAATTTTGCTATGTGAAATAAATCAAACAGGGAAAGATAAATACTGTAGATATCACTTATATATGGAATCTAAAATAAGCCAAACTCATAGAAACAGAGTAGAATGGTGGTTACAGGGGATTGGGGGTGGGGAAATTGGGGAGATCCTTTAAAAGGCACAAACTTTCAACTAGAAGATGAATCAGTTCTGGAGAGCTAATGCACAGCATAATGATTATCTTCAATGATAGTGTATTATATACTTCAAAGTTGCTAAGAAAGTAGATCATAAATGTTCTCACCACAAAAACAAGAAATGATAATTATGTGACATGGCAGAAGTGTTAGCTAATAATATGGTGGTAGTCATATTGTAATATATAAATGTTCCAAATTAACGCATTGTACATCTTTAGGTAACATGATATATATCAATTATATTTCAGTAAAAACAAATTTCCCTTGAAAAAACAATCCCATTGATTATTTTAAGTTAAGAAAAGTATAAACTAGAATAGCAATGAAGAATTGAAAAGAAATAATCTTTATGATATCAAGACCCTATAGTTATACAAGTTCAACCCTCCCTTTTTGTAACACATGAATAGATAGAGATATAAACTGATAGTTTATTTTAGTCATAATCCGAATAGAATGACTACCAGAATGAATCCCCTGATTCACCTGACTGTATCATTTAAACCATATGGTGCTCATTGGAATTGCTCGTTGGAATTACTGTGGAAGAAAAATCTCCTGATCTTAAAAATGCTTTATAACCCCTGTTCCCTCCAGTATATTTATTGACCATTTCTCTAATCTTCGCATGGCTTCTGAATGAGGTTTAAATTACTCCATCTGTATACCTGTTTGAAATTATGCCACAACAAATAGTAACTATAAAGCAATTGTGTGCAAAAACCTAAGAAACACAGTTATTTGGTATGTGAATTTATGTATTGCATTTTTGCAGAACACATCCTGTGCTGTTTTTAACTTGCTACAGCAGCAAATCTCTGTTGTTCATTGAGAAACTCTTCAGAGTGAGGATGAGTATGACCAATATGTTGAATAAAATGTAGACATTCAAATGGGAAATATAAGAAAGAATTCAGCACCCACCTGTGTTTAATCATTTTTCCTATGTTCTACAACAGCCACTGTCTAGTACCTCTGGTCACACTGATGCCCATACACACTTGAGAGATGATGCCTTAATGCCTGTCATGTATAGCACAGAGTGGGTTTTATATTATCCCAATCAAATCAAGTGCTGTTGTATTTAATCTAATTTTTCAGTGTCCATTTTGTACTTTTTTTTTTTTTTGCACTTACCTTGAAGTTGTGTGAATTTGGGTCAGAATCATACAGGATGAGGATAGTAATAGATTGTCGGGAATTATTACTGATTACTTACATTTTCAAAACCAAATATGTGCATTCATCATAATGTCCTTAATGCTGACTTTTGTTGTTGTTGCTACACCCTTGCCTTTTTCTGTTCACTGAAGCAGCTGACTTGTTTAATTATATAAAGCAGCTGTTATGCAAGGGCAGCAGCTGCTTTGCATAATGTTTATTTACATTGCCATAATGTAATTTAAGAGGCCATTATGATTCCATTTTTAAAGCCAATCCCAGATTCCTTGGTAGATTTTGTGGGCAGTGAACTTCTATTTTTGTCAGAATCTAAAGTGACAAAGCATCCAAATGAAATCATGATACATTTCCCTGACTTTATTTTATGAGTTATGAATAGAAGTGTGTAATTTCTTCTCTGCTTACTTAGTAATAACTTATCTGAAAAAGCAAGCATGAGGATTATAAAACATTGAGTACAATACTCCATATAAGCCTTTATGTTAGGACATGAAGTTTATGTTCTTCTTCAGACTTCTCTCTGCTCTTTTCTTCTTTTTTGTCTCCTTGCTTGGCTAGCATTTTGTGTGGGTTGCCCCCAACTTTCAGGTTTGGATGAAATACTCAACTTGGTGCGTAGGAGGTTACTCATAGGCCAGTTGATTTCCTGTCAGTGTAAGCAAGTTAGTCCCCTGTGGGATGAACCTTAACCAATTAGAAACAGGATCCAGGCAAAATAACCCACACTTCCCCATCCGCCTTGCACTCTGTGACACTACTTCATGATGCAGTTATGTCACTCTAATGAGGAAGATGCCATGTTGTGGGCTCTATCAAGGAAATCCTCAGTTAGCCACAATCTCAGGGAAGCACCTGGCCATCAGCTAGGGAGGAACCGAGTTCCAACAACCTGTGAGCAGCTGAATCCTTCCAAAAACCCAATAAATGAATGAGCCTGGAAGCTGGTCTTTCCCCAGTTGAGCCTTGAGGTCAATGGCAGTTGAGTAGACAGCCTTGTCTAAACCCTGTGCAAGACCCTGATGGAGGAAACCTAACTAAATCATACCCTAGTTCCTGACCTATGAAGAATGTGAAATAATAAATGTTACTGTTTTAAGCAGCTGAGTGTTGAGGTAATTTGTTATACAACACTATTTACCAATTATAACTTTAATTCTATTGTAGCATCCTCTTCTGCAGACTGTATTCTGCAGCCTGCCATTTTCTAACAAAACATTTGCCCTACAAGTATACAGGCACTAAGGCGAGCTCTACCCTTGCTCCTAAAGCTACATGGCCTTGCATGGGGCTAGCTTATGTTTCAGAGTCCTACCTATCCATAGTGAAAGGACCTTTTTCCATGGACACCAATCAGAAATATCTCACCTAAGCATACACCTCTTTGGAAGTATGCCGGGGAAATGGGATGTTCTGTGCTGCTTCTCTGTGTATGAGTTTTAGCCTAAGGGAACAACCTTTATGTTTACACTGTGCAGACCTCTGTGTGGAGGGGCTCAATTTTCATTACACCCAGTGTGATGGTTCATTTTATGTGTCTAATCTATCCAATATAGTCTTTAAAATTATTGTTAGTCAAACTACTTTTATATTAAATTTTAATTGTGTTTTCTTATTTGAAGGATCGATATTTTGTACCATTGACATATTTGTTTATCACTGTGAAATCCAACCATCTTAATGAT
>NW_017731377.1:6869409-6877827 GCF_001890085.2 Hipposideros armiger | reverse complement strand
GGGCTTATTTTTCTAAGATATTTGACTACTTAAATAAATGTATTATTTTATTTAAAATCAAAGTAATTGTAAATATTCTTTTTATTAAAGGTAAAACTTAAAATTGGAAAATTTGGTTTATCTTATAATTTAATAAACTTAAGATAATAAAATTTAAGCTAAACTTTATATATGTTTTACATTATTGATACCATAGTAATTAGTGTATTTTATATGTAATAGCATATTGCTTTAATTGATCTATTCTGATTTAAGCATGCTATTTTAGCCATTTTATGTTTTAAAGGATATTTAGTGGAATCCTGGGTGATTACAATAAATCCAGGGGTTACTTAAATCACATTTATATTAAGAATATTGTATAGAAATTTATAAATGGAAGTAAGCAAATGCCTAACATTTCTGTGTGGCACTCTGGCTCAATTTTACTAAGAAAAATTACTTAAACTTTGCACTTACCATGTGTTCTTAAGTGTACAGTGCAAAATCCCTTATTACTTAATTCACCAAGAAATCAGAAAGTGAAAAATACAAAGAATATCCATCCCTTTGGATGTGACTGCCAAGTGGTTTTCAAATAGAAGACAACTTAATGTTCACATGAATCTTGGGTTACCACTGAAGAAAAACACATTTCACTATTTAGAAAACATGTTTGTAATTTATTCTGCAAAGAGTCTCATTTACTTGGATTTATCTGAAAACTGGTCATCTTTCTGAATTAGCAGTGGCACATAAGAGTGAGGTAGTTGGAGTGGCTCACTGCACTGCAGGCAATTAGGGTATGCAATGTCTGCAGAGAATTTAAAAAAGAATAATACAACAGACTATAATCTGTTCTACTGTTTATTAACACCATGCTATGGCAGTTGTAAAGGCTGACAGAGGTAAAACACTCACCTATGTAAACTTTTTTTTCCCCTAAGTTTTAAACATTTGCTGATACTACTGGTGAGTTTTAATTTGACACACATACACACACATGCATGCATGTTAATTACACATATGTAAGCCTAAATCAGTACTTTTAAAAAATGTTTGTTTTAAATAAACATTTTATTTTACACAGAGGTACTACCAATTCTACCAGTTACACATATGTACCCAGGTGTTAGCATTAATTTNGTATGATATTTAATCTTCATATCTAAAAACATAGGGTATCTTTCTGGTAATGACTTTCAAATATTTATCTTTCTACCTGTATTTGTTTTTAGGTGCATGTACATCATTTATTTTTATGAAAATATGTTTGAATAGTTGGTGTCTGGTGTAAACATGTAATTCTTTTTCATATATGGATCTAAATCTAGACACATTGCTAATGTTGGGGAACACTTCTCCATAGATTTCTTACATGTCTGCCCGTCTTACTAGCAGGGGCATTTTTGTTCTGAACTATTGTCTCAAGGATGTCTGAATAGTGAACAGGCTTCTAAGATAGAGCAAGTGTCTTCTGCTTGGAAACAGGATAGAATTTTTGTTGTCCAGGAAAATAAAACTAATGACTCCTTCCAAAACAAAGGTTGTAAAAATGTGCTACCAGCAGCATTTAAGAATGGGAATTTCTAAATTTAAGATCCCTCAGCTGTGACACAAACTCACTGAGTGCATAGCATCCACCAGCATCATCTGTGTGGGACTTAAGGACATGGCGGAGGCCAGTACTGCAATGTGTTTCCATCCTGTCACTTGAAGTACTATTGGTAGTAGCTGTAATTAAATGTATGAAACAAATGAAACAGAATTGGTCCCAGGCCCTGTGGGCACATTAGATAGAGTAACCAACATCATAAAGCACTCATGGGGAAAATTTGTCCAAAACTAAGATGGTGTAGAAACTAGAGGTGGATATTGTTGGGAGACAATTTTCCACAGCCTGTCAGACCCACATTCACAGGTGGGACAGCTGGGGGATTGCTCTCTCCCATCTCTCCTCCCACTGAGCAGCGAACATTCACTATTGGAGTAAAATAAATATTCTGTAAGGTGTATGTCAATATTTATTTATTTATTTATATATTGGGTCATTGAAAAAGTCATGTATTTTGTCTGTTTTTAGAAAGTCATTTATTTATATAAATAACAAAGATTAATCAATGATATATTTCCCGTTTTGTTCAATAACCTTTTGCCACCTTTCAGTGAGCTTCATAATTCCTTGTTCATAGTAGGACCTGTCTTTATCAGTGAAAAACTGAACAGGGTGCTGATTTACAGCCTCATATGAATTGAACATTATACCATACAAGGAATTTTGAAGACAGAGAAACAAGTGGAAGTCTGATGGTGCAAGGTCAGGCGAGTATGGTGGGTGTGGCTACACATCCCATCCAAGCTCCAATAATTTTTGACGGGTGATCAAACTTGTGTGTGATTTTGTGTTGTTGTGATGGAACACAACTCCTTTACAATTAACAAGTTCTGGACGTTGCTGGATGGATGATGGATTCTTTCAAACTGTTCAATTGCCGACAGTACACATTCAAATTGATTGTTTGGTTCCTTGGTAGGAGCTCGAAAAACACGACACCTTTAAAATCCCACCACACTGAGAGCATAACCTTCTTCTGATGACTGTCTGCTTTCGATGTCATTTAAGGTGAATCATCACATTGGGACCAAGACCGTTTGTGCACCACATTGCCATAAACAATCCACTTCTCATTACCAGTTATCAGTCACTTCAAAAAAAGGATCATTTTCCTCATGTTTAATGAGCATGAGGAAATTGCAGATGTTTATACGCGTTGTCAAATGAACTTCTTTGAGTTCATGTGGAACCCAAATATCGAGCTTGCTTACGCTCCCAGCTTCTTCAGGTGGTCGTGAATGCTTGAATGATGGATGTTCAATATTTCTGCAATCTCTTGTGTCGTGTAACATGGGTTTAACCCGATCAATGCCTTTATTTTGTTGTCATCAACCTGGGTGGGCCTCCCTGACCGAGGAGCATCATTGAGATCAAAATCACCAGTGTGGAATTTCATGAACCATTGTTGGCACTGACTTTCTTGTAGAGCATTGTCACCGTAAACTTTATGCAACTTTTCACAAGCTTGATGAGCGTTCTTCCCTTTATGGAAATAAAATAGTAAAATATGGTGAAAATGCATAGTTTGGTCTTTCATCTTCAACTTGTAAAATCTCCAAAACTCAACCAAATCACTCAATTTTTTTTAGAATGAAGCTAGAACTGTCAGCTGTCAAATGACATAGCAATAAAATAGATGAGAATGACTCTAGTACTTCCAAAAATGAACTAGTGCCATCTGTTGCAAACATGCGTCATGACTTGTCCAATGACCCAATATATGATAATCAGTTCCAATCCTTCTTAATTTCCATTATAGGTTTTATTCATGTGTTAACTTGTAGTATACACCTTAAAAATAAACATATGTTTAATAGGTTTCTTTATGTGGACTTTTAACTTTGTTTCAGATAACATATTTTTGTGTAATTTTAAGAATTAAAATTTGGTGAAGTGAAGTTTGTGGTCCAGCATCTTTTCAGTTTTGATAATAATTCCATATATACTTCAAAATAATTCAATTTCTGCAGTTCTTGATGGTTATTTATATATGTCTGTTAGGTAAACTTTGTAAATATGCTATCAACTTTTCGATAGCCTCAGTGATTTTTTTTCTTTTTACTGTGTGATCAATTAGTTACTGGAAATGATATATTAAAAATGTTTACATCATTGTGGATTTGTCCTTTCACATTGTAACATATTAATTTTTGTTTATATAATGAAGTTATATTGGTGAATTGAATGATATATCATAATGAAGTGACCCTTAACTTTCATTTGTTTAATATTAACATAGCTATATCAGCTTCCTCTTTGGTAATGTTGGATTTTTTTTTTTTTTGCTTAAACTTCCATTGCAATTAAAAAAAAATTATTTAGTTGTGTTTTTTTGCCCTGCTTCTTGTAAGCAGTGTATTGTTTTTTGTTTGTCTTTGTCTAGTCCAATATTTTATTATGAACAGAAGCATTTATTCCATTTATATGTTATGGTTTTTGATAGGTTTAAGTTTAAATTTACATTCTTATTTTGTTCTTGACAGTTTTCCAGCTTATACTACCTTTTTTTGTCTATTCTTTGTTGTCTGATTTGGGATTGTTGTTCTTTTTTCTTAGTTAGTTTTTTTATTGTTCTTTTGATCATTTGCCTCAGTAAGTTTTTTGTAGTTTCAAAGGTATTTACAGGAATAGACAAAGTAGAGGTCTTGAATAGACTACGTTGTGGTTAATATCTGAATTAAATTAAAAGAAGTACATATTATATGATAATTTAGTTTTGTTTTACTTAGTAAATACGTTTTCCAAGTATATATTAACATAATGAAGTGCAGGAAGCATGGCAATAGTTACATGGGAAAATAAGTGAAGAAATGGAAATAAAATGATTTATACTCAATAAACTAATTAGAATTGGAATCCATTAAAGCTTAATTTCATCTCTAGTGTGAGAAAATATTTATCTCAAATAGTCATTCCAACGTGGAATGGAGTTCCTTTTTATGAAGTGAACTCTACTCAGTGAACTGCTTGACCATTGTAGCTGTGGTGAGCGCTCTGAAGGAAAGCTTGAGATGCAGGGAATGTTTCGTTCCTTTGTCCTCATTGACATCAAGTCCAAACTCATCAGTGATTATTTCGACTTGGGAAGTAAAGGAAATATTTGGCCTCATTAGACCTGATGGTCGAGTCGTTTTAAGACAGTTATCAACAACTATGAAATAGGAAGGTTTTGTTTGTTTGTTTGTTTGTTTGGTGTGGGGGGAGAAGGTGGAGATTGTTTTGTTTAATTCTCCTATGTTAATGAAGTTGGTTTTTGGCTGAGGACATATTTTATACTTCTCAGGCTTTCAGCACTCTTTCAACTCCCACCTTGACTCTCCCTCCAGCTTCTTTAACATTCACCTAATTTGTGTTGTAAATTTTTCCTTAGTAAGGTTGTTAAACTGATTATTGCTATGCTCTAATAATTCTCTAACCCCTTAGAGCCAGTGATGAGATTAGCTAGAACTTTTAAAATATCTGATTAATAATTTTATACCTGGTTAGCAATTCCTTATATTCTTTATTTCTATTTTTATGGTCAAGCAGCTAGTGTGGTTTTTGTCTTGTGACAGGACCTTGACAGTAACAGAAATCAGCACCGGGAATCATCTCAAAAAACAGACTCTAAATATAAAGTGTTGCATTTGGTTTGGCTTTGTCCTTGTGCCTGAACACAGTGCCAGTCCTTTTGAAAACCGGGAATAGGGTGCTAGTAATCCATGACCATGGTGGTATTATGATTAATCAAATTTTAACCTATCGCTGGTTATGATGAGGCCTCTTATGAAACAAATGCCTGAGGAACCTGCATTTGGCTGTTATGCTGGTGACAATGACAACAAAGCCTATCTTGTGAGACATATTCTTTTCATTGTGCTGAAGCACTTACAGAAAAACCATGTCAAGTTTCAGGTCCTTAAACTCTCACCTCAAATTACAGTCAGAGACTTAGAGTATATTTTTGGTATTTCTAAAATATTTCTTTCTTTGTTGTAGCATCTGAGCTTAATCCTGCTCAACGTTTTTTTTTGTAATGTAATTTTTCCTTTTACAGAATTAAAGCAAATTTTAACCCAATGTCTCATCAAGTCTCATATAAAGTTTAGTGCATTTTTTTTTTCATAAGAAGTGTGACCCTAAATTTTTGAATTAGGACATTGGTTTGTAAGCAGCCTTTTTTCTCATGTAGTACATATTCATACTTTTTTGCTCATAAACACAGTAATAATCACACCTAGGAATTTTCCTTTCAAGGAAATCTCCATTCTCCTCAAAATCTATTTCAAATACTCCTTGTTCTTATTACATTTATAACTGTGCATATATCCTAGTACTTTTTCTAGCAGAGCAAGTAAAATCTGACATAACAGGAAATGGTTTAAATGGCAAATAATTAAAAGATTTTGCTAATTTATATTAGCAGAATACTGGGAATATATGTGGGAATGGATACAAAAAGGTGTTATGCTTGGTAATATTGACTATAATACCAGGTTTGGCTGAATTTATTTATGAATGTTTTATCAGGAATTCTGGATTTAATGTTTGTTCATTCAGCTGCAAATGGGCCCAACAGTTTGCTTGTTTGATTGACTGAAATTTGCACTCAACAGTGGCCTATGCTTAATGAAATTGATGTGCTAGAATGTTTCCTGGTATAACATAGTGGATGGAATCCAAAGGCTTAAGGGTATTGGTGTGGGTTTATTTCGTGTGAAATCCACATAAACTTCACATACTACATCTCACAAGAGGGCCCAGTGGACAGTCCCTTCATAAGGCATTGGGAATCATTAGTGAGGCAGTACCAGGCTCCCTGACATACTATGAGATGGCTCTCCTGTGTAGGCCAGAGGTTTATGAATCTGCCATTCATAAAGGCTCCCTGATTTTAGTGGAGATAATAAGATCCCAGAATAGCTGAGACCGATAGCACCCCTTAACTTCCTAAGACAATGTGACAGGTGCTGTGCTGGGAGCTGAGATAAACTGGGATTAGAATGCTTTGAAACACAGGGATCACAGTTATGACTAATTGATCTCTATGTCTGTTGGAACAAAACAGGTTAGCAGTCAACAAAAATGTCACCTGATATATGAAACAACACCAGGACTAATGAACAGAAACCTAACTTGAATTCCCCAAATTATTATTATCAATAATGATCATACTCTTAACCTTACATCAGACTGATTGAAGGGAAAACTGCGCCCACTTTACTCCCATAACTATATATTGCCATAAGCTGAGGTCATTTTCTAAAGTGGTTGTGTACTGGGGTAAGGGAAATGCCCAGATCTATTATGTATTACTAATCACTGCCTTTAAAGTGGTCCTGATTTTTGGGCACCCAAAGTACAATTGTGGTCCAGTAATAAAAATGAAAGTGGGCAGTGTTTTCATGACAAAGTTTTGACCGAAGTTTGCCTCACAGTAGATCATTTGGAAATGAGTTGATCCTATAGGTATGTCCTCAGTACTGAATGTAAATTTGGAGCATACATATGAATAGAGAGAATGGCTGCATTGATTCTCTGACCCAAGAATAAGTGCTTTTATGTATGAAGGTATAAATTGAAGGTGCTAGAACATCTTTTCTTTAGTAAGTTAGGAATATAAAAACAATACTCCACCCCTGGGAGAAATGTACGGATTAGATCCACCATCAAAGACTTGGAATATGTGATGGTGATAGTGCTTATCGCATCACTATTCAGCTTCTCTCTTTGCTTGTGCAAAAATTATAAAGGTTTTTCAGAATGACTAGATTATTGTGAACTTAATCATAGACTCCCAGTTCAGCTGTTCTTCAGGTGTAGGTCCTTGGCACTGATATTCGGCTATTGACCTGGCAAGTGATTTTTTTCTTCATAAAATTTTGCAGGAACCTCCAAGAGCCAGAAACAGTTTATTTTTACCTGACAGACTCAACAGTACACCTTCACAGTCTCCCTCAGAGGTACATAATTTCTCTTACGCACTGCCATGCCACATAATCTTAAGACTGTTAATCATCTTCAAATTCCCCATAATATTATACTAGATCATTTTATTGATGACATACGCTAATTAAAAAGGGTCCAACTTTAGGTGTCATAGTATGGCATCCATGCCATAGATTGGGAGATAAACACAGTGACTTTCCAGTATTTCCTGCAATTCCAGTATTGTTTCTGGAAATTCAATGGTCTGTGTATTGTAGGGCTATACACTCTGCAGAGAAGGGTAGATCACTTCATGTTGCACCATGTACCAATACTAAAGAATCAGTGCTTGGTGAGCCATTTTGGATTTCAAAGGCAATATAACACTTATTAAATGTGCTGTTTAGACCTATTTATCAAATAACTTTTAAGGTTGTCAGTTTTTGAGTGGGATCAGAGAAGAAGAATACTTGTGGACCTTTGCCATATGTTTTTTACTTAGTCATATTATCTAGCCTACTAATACTCTTAATTACATAACTGTTTCAAAGCAAAAATGTGCAGCAGTGTACTCCTTGTATTTGGGATCTGCTTACCATTACACTATCACTGAGAAGCAACTAAACTAATAGATTGGTGAAATGGCTCACTAAAGACTCAGTTATGGAACTGGTTGCAGAAAAGACCCTGAATACATGGGTTGATGTTATATGATTCAGTATACACTTGCAATAGCAATCAGTATACGATGCTATCTCTTCTATAGCTAGAATACATAAGTATTTAAAAAATGGCAATGGACGTGACTTATCTCACTATTAAGCTAATAATCCAATTGTAGAATTTTGGCTTCCACACCTTTGAGCTCTGCTTCTTTGAAGTTCTTAGGTCTCAAAAGAAGAATCTTCCACCAGAAA
>NW_017731377.1:6865301-6866384 GCF_001890085.2 Hipposideros armiger | reverse complement strand
AAGGTATAAGAAAGCATGATACTGTTTATTTGAAAATGTGTGTGTTGATGTATACACATACATACGTATCCATGGTATTCTGGAAAAATAATAAATATTCATAGTCTTTATCTCCAAAGTGATAAAGTAAGTCCCTTTCCTATCATTCTTGTCTGTTAGAGATGTTTACAACTTGGAAGTGTTCATAATAATTAAAAAAATAGGAAAGATTAATATAAAAATTAACTAATTAGGCAAAAAAAATAAGAAAATTAAAATACTATATTACCTTTTATATCTACACCCCCACATGTCTATTAGGATATCTGAATTCTCTGTCACTTATCTATGTATATGTATGTGTATGTGTATGTGTTGAGTAGACTCAAATACCTTTCAGTTGGATACAGAACAGGGGCTTTTGCTCTCCTGGTTTGGCATACTGCTGGTTAACAAGGAAATCTGGAAGCCTCTTAATATTTTCAGATACATGTGATTGAAGGAGATTTTAAGAAACTGGTTCAATGTCCATTACATTGAAGTAACCCTGAATTGCAGGGAAGTTTATAGCTAGTGTTTATAAAAATGGTTGCTATCAATGGACAAGACTGAAGAAATCCACACTGAGTTGAATAAATTGACCATTCTTTGCCAATAAACTTACAGTCACAAGCCAAACAGTTTTAGATTACCAAAAAAAAAAATCAAAAGAATTTAAATTGATTTTGCACAATAATTTTCATAAACTCCACTGAGCTATTCCAGTTTCCTAGCTAACCAGAGTCCAATTATATTTAGGTGAGCTATAACCTATTAGAAATAACTAGAGTTATATCTGAATATATGCTTCTGAAATTTGCAGAAATTAAGACCAAGTTCAAAACCTTTATACTGGAAGGTTATAAAGTACAAAGTCAAAGTAGTCAGGAAAAGGATATAGGCAAATTTAAAAGCACAAGGAAATCAATTTTATTATGTCAAGTATGTATACATGTTGTAAAGAATTTCTGATTAAGTTCTTTAAAGTTCTTTGCTCTGTTTCATTTTTCCACACCTTTGAAGAATGACTTTGAACCTTATTAAAAATGAAATGTGACTGTTATT
>NW_017731377.1:6820536-6853652 GCF_001890085.2 Hipposideros armiger | reverse complement strand
TATGTGCATCAATACTTATTAATTTAATGGACTAATTTAGAGAAACAATTTTCTTGAAACAGCAAAATTAATGCAGATATCTATGTCACCTATTAAGGTAGGATTTCTTTATTTGACTTTCAAATGTAAGTTATCTAGCTTTTTATTGCCATCTACTTATTAATTCGTCTATATCTCTACTCATCCCTTCATTTACCTGTAAGTCACCATATATGTACTTCCTATATGACAAGCATCACAATCAGGGCAAAAGGTACAAGAATGTGCAAGACATCTCTGCCGTAAGGGACCCTACAGTTATGAGAAAGAGACACACATAGGTAGTACAACTGAATATCTAATTTTTAAACATCGGATTTCTTGAAGAAGGTTACTTTTAAGAAATTGTCTGTACTTTGAGTCTATAACCATTGAATTTGTTAATAAAATTAAGCCCTGTTATTATTTTCTAAAATTTTAAATGGCAATATAACTTTTACAGCATTCTATAGTTCTTGCAATTTGTAAATTTAGAGAAGTTATAACTTAATGTGAATGATATAATAATGTATAGTTTAATTCAGATGCAATATATTTTATAGGAATATGTTGCTCATTTCAAAATGATTTAAAATTACAAAGAAGATTCTTAACCCTATTTTTTCAGAAGAAATATTTGTTTTAAATAAACTTAAAAAAATCAAAATCAGTCCCCTTTTTTAAGAACAAAAAGTCCCTGATATATAAAGTGTGATGTGTATGCAAGTGTAATTGCTTGACCCTCTTCTAAAATAATATTCCTGTAAGTTGGCTTTATTGACTTGAGTCTTCCAGCGTAAAATATAAAGTATCCTTAGTCTGATAGTTCAGTTATATTTCTGCTTCAATTTAGTTCAAAGTATATGAGAAAACTTAGTCATATTCAATGGTTTTAAAAAAAAAACAAAAGAAAAGGAAACAACAACAAAAAGAAACTTATTTTTCCTCTAAACATTAACCTGCAGTTTTAGTATAACATTGCTGTTTTTGTCAAGAACATCTTATGAAAGTTTTATTCAGTCATTAGTATCTAGTACATAAAATCTTTGCAAAGGGGGATAAATATCAAAATTTGTATCTCAATAGAATATAGTTCAGAAATGCTCTATTTACCTTACATTATAAGAGTGATTTTTATTCAGGGGAATAAACATAAAATTAAGTTTTTATTTCTTAGTAATTGATAAAGGAATGTATGCTAACTTTTTGTAAAGCCAACATATTCAATTATTTATAAATAATGATATGGCTCATTACTGAATTGCTAAAAATGGAATTCTAGAAAATACACAAAATCACTATACAGCATTCTTCCCAATTAAGTCTAATAATGACTTTCAAACATTTTCAGAAATAGCTCAATATTGATAATCTGGTCAGGTTTGAAATGACTTTCCTACATCTGAGCCATTGGGTCATTACAAGGAAAAATTGTCAAACACATGACCATGCAATTCTTTCTATAACTGGCTGTCTCAAAAGTATTTGCTCTGTTCATTTTCACTTGGCAGTCCAGACAGCAAACTGACAGCAAAGCACACTTGTCCAGTAGTGTTTTTTGTATCACAAGCCATGTCAACAATGCCTCCTAAAAGTTAGCTCCTTTCTATCACTGTCACCACGTCAAAGGAGAAAGACATATTGATTATGTCATTTCATTTGCTTTTAAGGATGTGTTTGTTTCCAGCATACCCATTGGTGATCATAAGAAATTTCAATATATGCATGAATAGTAATAAGCAATACAAGAGCATTAGATAGTTGGTGTTTACATTTATTGGTTGCATTCTCCTTATGTGAAGAGGCTGCTCATTCTAAAATGAACTCAAAGTAGAAATGCAATAGAGGCTATTGCAGTAAAATGAGCTAGAAAAAAAAAAAGAAAGCTGTAAAAATTTACTTTTACTTTGTGACATTTTTGTTTCCTTATCCCTAAGAACCTCAAAATTGTCATATGAAAAACAGGATATTTCATTTGTATTTACAAGGGAATTGAGGCCCACAGATACAAAATAATTGACTCAGAGTTACCCACCTCGAATGCCAGCTTCTAAATTGAATACTTCTGTTCAGGAAATGACCTGCCAAAAAGCAGATAAAGACATTAATAATCATGATTCCAAAGGAAACATATTTGCATACTCCCTCTCACACACAAACGTAAAAATACAAATACATTCATCCCAAAAATGAAATTACCTGGATATCAAAATAAAGACTACCTAGAGAACTGGTTGTTTGACCAGGAACACTTCATTTTCTATTATCTAAGTCTGTTAAACTAATGCAAACCTGAAATGCAAAACACAAAACAAACAAAAATGTCCCAAACTGAACATTTTAATTTTTTTAATGAATAAGAATTATATTATAAATATACTTTACTCTGATGCTTTCCATCCATGTTTTTTCCCAATGATCTTTCTTTTTTTTTATTATGTGAAAAAAAATGAAGTCGTAAAACCAAGGTTACTGAGTGACAAGCCAGTAAGTGAAAATCTGAGGCATAAATTAATAAATTAACAAGGTTTTTCTCCAAGAAAAACATGATTTAATTGTATCGCATATTGATGGTTGATTGATATGTAACAATTTGGTGGAGTAAGCATAGTTTAGTATCCCTTGATCAACATCATAGTAAGGATTACACCAACTATCTTAATTTCTTCTCTCCTAGTCTCATATGACCGTTGGATTGAGTTAAATATACTTTTTAGCAGTCATACTATAGAATTATGGATGAAGGAAAGAATAGGAGCTTGAATATATGATCACTAGTTACTTTGCTAAGCTTGACATACCATGAACTACATACTAATATGTTTCCTGAAATTTCATTCATTAGTCAAGCCAATCTGAATCACTTCTTTGGTAATATTGCTCATAATGACACCTATAAAAGGGGTCAGAATTGCGATTGTTAGGATTTGGATGTATATATATATATATATATATATATATATATATATATATATATATATATATATATATATATATATATATATTGTTCACAACTTTGAGAAATACGTATGTGCAATATAATACCCTAAGAAACATCTTTCTAATCTGGTAGAATTAAAACTGTTTCAGTATCACTCTGCTGGCACTTTTATTACCTGATGCTTTACTTTCATAAATTACTTTATTGAGAATTTGTTCTCCATCATCTATCCACAGGGCTCTTAGGTTTTTTTTTCTTTTTTATCTCATAATATTTTGAACAGTCAGATACCAAAGTATTTTGATGTTATCTATTGTAAATATGTACTTATTTTCTAGCCTTCCTGTTAAATTATGAGATCCTTGAGAGTTTTCTCATCTTTTCTTCATTACATAATGGAATGTACTCATGAAAACACCTTGTCACAACATTCTTATGAGAATTCTGGTATTACCCCATTGTACAATCATGACCCTGAGGCTAGTCCATTTTCCCATAGCTGGGAAGCAGAACATCAGAGTCTTTTGTCTACAAATGTCTGAATTCAAATTACATTCATGTCTTATTGTTATATCATTGCCTTTCCAGTTCCCTTTGTGTGTGTAGGTACATGTGGGTGGGTTTGGGTGATGTTTAAGTGTGCCACTGTATTTTGAGCATTTCTTGGCAATTTTCTATATTGTTCCCATGGAGCTGAACCATCAATCTCATACCTAATGCTTGGTAAATGATTTTTTTAAATCAATTTTTATTAACTTTACATATACTTATAAATCACTTGTTATCTATAGATAGGGTAAGTGCATCAGGTTTAACTTACAATGATTTTAATTTTCTTAATGTTATTACATGAATTAATTTGGAGGAAGAAGTTATGCTATAAAAGATAGCAACTTTGAATAACTTTAACTCAAGCATTTTCAATGGAATAAACTTATCTGTCCCATAAACAGTTTATATATTATCCCAGATTATCTTGGAGTAACCTCCTGTCTGTTGATTTTTGCAACTTGTCTTGCTTCCAGGACATGGAGGCTGGAGTGAAATCTTAACAATATTCTTGCAGTTGTCAAGTCCAGCCCCTGAACATTGGTGGTCTGGACAGGGAAATGCCCCGGCTTCACCAGACTTGGCTCTTAGGGCCTGTGTGAGACAACCTTGTAGTGCAGGTGGGTTGAAGGTCCATGAAGCAGGCTTTCAAAGTGGGATTTGGGGGACAGGATGTAGTAAACAGATAAATAGCTTCTTTCTTCTACTAAGAGACAGTCTGGGATTCAATAGTTTAATATCACTTTGCTGAAAGTGCCCCACAAGGTCTCATATATTTATTGATCAGCTACTGCCATAGTAAACCACCCCAAAACTCAGCGTTTTACAACTACCATTTAGTTTTTACTCAAACATCTGTGGGACAGCCTGGACTTGACTTCGTTAGCTGACCTTAGCTGGATTTGACTCTAGGACATGGGTTGAGATCAGGTCTGCTCCATATTTGTCTCATTCATCTGGAACCAGAGGGAAACCTCATATACAAGAGAAGAGGCTGAGCCCACAAGCACATTTAACAAGCATATTTAAGTCTCTGGTTGAAACATGTCTGTTACTATCCCAATGGCCAAAGGAAAACACACATTCATGCATAAATTCAATAAGGTAGGGAAACGTACTTTGCCTAATGAGAAAAACTGCAAAGCTATAAGGCAAAGGGAATGACTATAAACCAATAATTCAATCTACCACAGTGAGAAGCGAGCTGTATGTGGTGTGTGTGTGTGTGTGTGTGTGTGTGTATGTGTGTGTGTGTGTGTGTGTGTTTGAATCTGGGATTGGTTTCATTAAACACCTTTTTCAATTTGCTTTTCTTTCTTCCCTTCCTTCCATTTTTCCTTCACTGCTGCTTCTCTGGAATGACATCCGATAAAACATTAGCACCAAGGCTATTGCCTTTGACTCTTCTCTGGGGATCATGGACTAGTAGGGTTGGTACCATGGATTGAAAACAGATCTTAGAATGGGATTGTAGAGTCAGGTTTTATGACAATATGAGGGCAATGGGTACGATCTTGTTGTGACTGATAGGGAGGGTGTTGAAAACCACTAGTAGGTAATGTCAGCACGTTTTAGTAAAACATTCATTTCTGTTTAATATAGATAAGGTTGAAGTAGAAGGTAACCATACGGGGCTGTCAAATACTTGCTGCACTTGGTGACAATGATTACAAAAGGTATTTTGGCTTTTTCTGATGACATTTGAAGCCTTGCAGAAAAATAATGGGTTCAGTGCAGCTAGTAGCCAGTAGCCAAGTTAAAGCATATTGTGGAAGAAAGGGGCTTTTCATATAATCGTTTAAAGGAGAACCTCAAGAAACTGATTCAGCTGCAAACAAAGTAGAGAATCAGACTTTATAAAAGTAACACTTTTGCCAAAGAAACTAAGTATGTAGTCTTATGTCAGATTTAGAATCCTAATATGGTAGGAATAGAACTGAAACCTGGGATGGGTACACTTAAGTAAATGAACTAAGGAATCTTGAAATCCTGAATGCCACCCAGATCACCTGACTAGTGAAAACAACTCTCAGTCCCTTGCAAAGCAGACAGGGGACTTGGTCTGACTGATGGATAGGTCAGGGCAAAATGTTGGTCAGTAATAACTATTCCAAAATTATCGTCCTGCTCAGAGGTGGCCCTGAAGGATAACAGTGAAAGAATATTTTCCTACTGAATAGACACATTTTATTTTATTCTTTTTATATTGAAGGAACAAAAACTGCAATACCTTTTCTTAGTATTTCTACCATGTTAGGGAGAAGTGGCTAGAGATAGGATTCAATACTCACTCAAAATCATATAGTTTGGCTAATTTGTTAACCTGGACTGAACAAGATTGAAAACTCAGAGACAAGGAAATCAAGAATATATATGTAGCTGGGTATTTGGGAATGGGCAGAAAGACCTGAAGTGGTGTCTAATGGTAATATTTACCAGCAATTGCACATTATATTATATTCCCTGTTTCCTTGGACTAAGGGATCTATTGGGTCATTGGGAAAGTCATGACACATTTTTGCACTGAAAAACATAGAAAAACACATCATGACTTTCCCAATGACCCAATACTTTAGAGCTAAGGAATTGTATCACCAGCTCCATTATCCAGAAGCATTCGGACTGGTTTAATGGTGAAATGGCCTTTTAAAACTTTAGCTACAGTCCTATGTGGGATTAGGGCACTCTCTTTCAACTGCTTGTATGTGGTTCCATGTCCCCAATACCAAGATGGATCAAGGGACTAAGGATTTGAAAAGAGAATTTACCTGCTTAACCTAACTCTCTGGGGCAACTAGTGTAATTTTTTTGTGTGTTTGTGTCCTATTTCCAGTCTTCTTTTCTGCTGTTTAAGAGGTGCTGATTCTCAGAGGGTGGTTACTTTCACTGTCTGGCATAGTGGGGATTCTGTTGCTATAGAAGGTATGATTTCCACGTGCCACTTTGGTCTTATGCTGGTGAATTAGCAGACAAAGAGAAGAGGTACTGTACTAGATGGTAATTGGGCTTGTTTAATATGGATATCTACAGTTGAAGAGAGAAATATGGCTACAACCCCAGGGAATCACTTATGTCTATGCTTCCTCAATTGCTAGTAATAACTGCAAAAGGGAAATTTCAACACAGCTCTACAAGCAAAAGGCAACTAAGGTCCTGTACCTCTTGAGGATGATGCAAGGCCAAGACTCAGGGTAGACAAACAAGATACATGGGGCAGGAACTTGGTGAGACACTCTCTAGGATGAGCTTTCATAGAACCCTAATAGTGACTATATTAAATGTTGCTGTGTAGGATGCTTGCTTCATCGTAGTCCAGCCTTTTGGTTTGGATCTCTCTTCTCACCAAACAATTAGACTAGCCAAACTGCTGCATGAGGGTGAAGGATAATCTAAAAAGTTGGTGGAGGCAGTAAATGATGAAAGCCAGTTGTAATTCTAGGATCAGATGTTGTATCAAGTCTCTTAAGACATTGCAACTCTTCCCCTCTTCCCTTATTCATGATGAAATGAAGGCCCATTATTGAAATCAGGGTATCATGAGAGGGTTGAGTGAATCAGAAGGAAAACAGAAGTATAATGGATTCAGCTCATGTACCATCCCAGATAGTCAGTTTTGCCTACTTCTCCCCAGGACTTGACAACTTATCTTGCTGGTCCTAGTGACGATTTGAATCATTTCTGTGGTTATAAAAGCCCATGCTGTGGCACCTGTCACCAAAGATGTTCCAAAAGTCCCCATGTGTGCCTACACTTATAAGGAGAGAATGGTGTGCGAGCACACTAGGTAAACTCAACCCCCGGAAACTCTGGTTTCTCCACAGCCTGATTTGAGATACTGGGTGACACAACCCCAAAGTGTGGGAGAGTTGCTGCGCTGTTGGGTGAAGTTAGTCCTGTGAGAAAAGGAAGGAAGAGGAAGCAGAGATAAACAGTTCAAGTGTTGTCTCCATCTGTTCCAACTGCATGTTCTGAGATTTCAGTGGTATCAAAGGCCCTGTCAGAATGCGTACCAGTGAGACTGCGCAATCAGAAACATTATTATATAGTAATGACAGGGTTGGTAATGCACCTCCTGTAGTTTTCATTCTTCATTTTTATTCACTTCATTTTTTCCTCACTTTTTCTTTTCCCTACGTTTCTCCCTTTCTCCACTCTAGTAAAACATTAACATGAAAGCTTTTTTTTGGATGCTATGTCTTTTTTCTAGCGATCATAGCAAAGATAATATTAATCATGTCCTATTTTCATAGTCACATTCTTTCCACCATTTCTTCCTCTTATGATATTTTTGACAAGTAGTAAATAAATAAATCAATTGTATTTGTGGGGAGAAAAAGCTAATAAGCTGAACAGTACAGCTCTTCCCAGCAGCATGTGTGGCTGTTCTATTAATTTCTGTGTTTACGTACCACAGAATGAGCCTCCAGCAGAGCATTACCTGGCAACAGCTAAAATGCAGACACATTGCTAATTGCAGCATTACTTCCTCCAGCCAATCAGAAACCACATAATCCTAAACTATCGGCAGCTAAACCGCACTGGGAAATGTTATTTGGCTGAAATGTAGGTAACTATTTGCTTGTTTCAAGATGAAGCATTTCCTCTGACACATTTGAAAGAGAATGTTAAAAATAATAATAAAGTTTAGTAAGCTAACCTTCTGTTGGTGCCATGTAGACAGGAATTCCATTAACTTAAAAGGGTAAATTTCCATCTTTTCCCACACCTGTATTATGAAGGTAATAAAGTAGGTATGCAGTTTCTGAAACAGTATCTCTTTTACATATGCATAAACCCTAACAGAAACTTGCTGGAAGTCTGAAGCACTGACTATCTTCACAGAACCTCACATTTTGCCATTAAAGCCCAGGAATAAAATTAAAAGTTTTAGAAATTAGACTTTCAAGTCCATAAGTTTTTAATGTGTGTAGAAATTTGGTAACACTATAAATGTGGCATTTAAAAAATATATGTTTGTGCTCTATAGATGCACTGCCCATGTCTAAGATGTTTGAATTCTGAAAGTTTAAATTTAGAACATTATGCACGAGTTACTGAATGCTATAAGCAAAGATTGAACTTCTGAACTCTTAATATTATTATCTATACATATACTGGTCATTAATTGTGTAAATGCTTCATATGAAATACCTCATTGAATATCACTGAGGACCAATATGAAAGATGATATCATTTATCCCTACATTATTTATAAAGTATAAAGTACTTATAATGTAATTTACTTTTGCATAACTAGTAAGTGACAGAGCTGAGATACAATCTCAATGTTATTTGATTCCAGAATTTATGTTCTGTGAATTGGATTTACAATAAAATTGTTGATCGTCAGCTTACTCCCTAAAATCAGGGAACCCTCCTGTTCTTTATCTTTCTTTTCAAAGGCAAGCTTTTGTTACCTCAAAGCAGTTATACATCTTGTCTCCACTGCCTTAAATGCTTTGTATTCAAGAATTTATCCAAATGAAAACAACAAAAATCTAGCTGAAGGGCTTGCCTTGATTAAGCCGTAATATAACAGCAGAGATCTTGACTTTTTTATTCATTACTGATTATCATGGCCTATAAAAATCCTGACACTTAAACATTATCTATTAAATGAATAAATGCATATGGTGTTAGGAACAAATAGTTGCTCCAAGTAACTCTATATTAAACACTAGGCATAAGTTCAACAACAATGAGTGATTGTTATTGTACACAGTAGAAATTTATTAATTCCAAGTAATAATGTTAGACTTACAGAAGTTAAGTTCTCACATAGAGTGTCTTATTACCAACATGAGTTTCTCATCTTTATTTCCTGATGTAATAGTCTATTTTTTTCTCATCGTCAAAAGTCTTATAAGCTATACAGACACATTATCCCCCCACCCCCGTGTATTCTGAAACTACTTTCTCTAAAGTTGCAAATTAGTTCTTAAACGAAAACCAACAGCCCTTCTTCACTTAATGTCCGTTAGCTTTTTTCCAGAAAGTGTTTGCTGCCAGACAGCCTTAAATTTTCTGTTTTTTTCATTTTTGTTTTTTGTTTTTTATTGTTTCAGGTGTACAGAACAATGCAATACTTATCCTTTTCACCCCTCACAAAGAAACAACCCCCCTCCCCCATCTACTGCCCTCCCATCCCCAATATCATACTTATCTATTACAATTCCATTGACTCCATTCCCACTCTCTATTCCACGTCCTGTGACTATATGTACATATAATTATAGTTGACATACATTATTATTCAACATCAGCTTTAGAAATACAGTGCGGTGGTCAGGCCTCTACACCGACTTTGAAATGGTCTCCCTAATATTATGCTAAGTGAAATAAGTCAGTCCGAGAAATTTTCTGTTTTTTTCCTTGTTTTTCACTGCAGTTCCTTGACTTTTCTATTATGTCTGTCCACTCATTTTCTCCGGTTTATTTTATTCTTCATGAACAAATTATGAGATCTTGTGGATATTCCCCACAATGACACCCAAGCAATGGAGAAAGGAAACAAAAACAAAAACAAAACCCTCAAGAATAAAAAGCTGGTCCAGAAGCTGCCAAGAAGTATGATGCCTTTTTTGAGTCAGAGTTTCTGATCAAGCAGGTCCCACAGATCCTGGGCCAGGCCTGCATAAGCCTTACAAGTTCCCTGTTTTGATGAACCACAATGAAAATATGGTGGGCAAAGTCGATGAAATGAAGCCCATAAGCCAGGTCCAGATGTATACAGTGTCAGGCAGTATCTGTTGGCCACGTGAAGATAACAGATGATAAGTTTGTGTATAACATCCACATAGCTGACATTTCCTGGCTCAATAAGAATAGGCAGAACATACAGGTTTATACTTGTCCATCAACAGCATTACAAGCAAGCCCCAGCACCTGTACTAACACACAGCTCTCTATGCCTTAGTTACCTGTTATGTCATTGATCTCGTCACTTCAGTCTCACTAGCTGTATCATGACTGAATTCCTACCATATTTCCAAGTCTTAATGTGAAAGCTAGTGGACATCAATGATAAGTCCAGGTGCCAGACTTGGTCAAATGGTCATATACAACTCCCATTCATTAAGGTAGGGAGTTCAGAAAATACATGATAGTTTTTAAAACATTTTGAGTTTAAGATTTCTATGTGGTATTAAAAGAGATGTGCCTGTAATAACTAGGTAGTATCTAAGCTACTACAAGATAGACATTGATAAAAATATTCAAAAAATAGGCTAATTGAGTTAATGTCCAAGGATAGACGTTTAGCTGGCTACCAAAGTGCCTCAATTCCGAAGTGCACACCCATCTGTCTAAATGCAGTTCTTAGCTGACCCATGGCTTATATAGAGTCAGAAACAGAAATGTAGACAGGGTATATAGAGTAAGAAGCAATGGCAGGAAGAGAAACACTGTATATCACAAACTTTGTTTTATACTATGTACTAAATACTACCTACTTCACACTCGAAGGCCTTCAAATCAAGGAAATGAGACATAACACATGACTTAAATGCATAGGTATTAACAGCAACCTCCTCTTCACACTTTCTAAATGAAACAGCCCCCTCAAGTTCCTAAAAAAGACTGCCTATCTCACCACTAAAATTGCCAATTATAACCAATAAGAGGGCTTCAAATAGACCTATTTACTCACCTACCCCCCAGAGAACATTGGGACAAATTATTTCATGTACCACATCTTATTTACTTCCATTTCCATAAGAAATCAACTTCACAGAGCATTGCTCATCAATGAGTCTCCTGGGCCTCACCACTCTCTACTTTCTTAGCAAGACTCAATTGCCCATTTCTCCCTTGAGCTCTCACCTTCCACTGTGCTGTGTGAATTTCATGCTGTATCATCAGCATATCCCATCTTTAAATAACTTTTCAGTCATTGTCATGTTTTTTTCTCTAACCAAAATATTGCTTTTCTCTAGTGATGAGTCTTCCCCATGCCACGAGTATCACAAGGCCTGGAGGGGAGACTGGTGCTCTCCTGGTAGAAACAAAGGAAAAAAAAATAAACAAATGAGACTACATCACAGTGAAATGTTTTTGCATAGTAAAGGAAACCATCAACAAAATGAAGAGACAGACTATGGAATGGGAGATGATATTCACCAATGATACATCTGATGAGGGCTTAATATCCAAAACTTATAAAGAACTCTTACAGCTCAACAACCCAAAAATCAAACAGCCCAATTAAAAAATGGGCAGAGGACCTGAATAGACATTCCTCCAAAGAGGACATACAGATGGCCAATAGATATAGAAAAAGATGCTCAAGGTCACTAATCATCAGAGAAATGCAAGCTCAAACCACAATGAGGTATCACCTCACACCTGTCAGAATGGCGATAATCTATAAATCAACAAGTGCCAGAGAGGATATACAGCAGAGGGAACCTCATGGTAGGATTGCAAATTGGTGCAGCCACTATAGAAAACAGTATGGAGGTTGCTCAAAAAATTAAAAACATAGAACTACCTATGACCCAGCAATTGCACTTCTGGGTATTTATCTGGAGAACTCCAAAACACTAATTTGAAAAAAAATATATGCACCCCTGTGTTCATTGCAGCATCGTTTACAATAGCCAACATATAGAAACAACCTAAAGGATGCTTTTTTTAATTTAAATTTGTTTATACCATCTCAACTATTTTTAAAATGCGTAATTCGGTAGATGTTAAGTGCATCCATATTGTTGTGCAAGGGGTCTCTAGAACTTTTCCATCTTACAAGATTGGAACTCTATACCCATTAAAAAACTCTGTATTCACCTCTTCCAAGTCCCTGGCAACCACCGTTATACTATTTCTATGAATTTGACTATTTTAGATATCTCATATAATTGGAGTCAGACAGTATTTGTTATTATGTGACTAACTTATTTCATTTAGCATACTATCCTCAAGGCTCATATGTAGTATAGCATGTGATATCATTTTCCTTTATAAAGGCTGAATAGTAGTCCATTGTATATATATTTACCACATTTTATATATCTATTTGCCTGTTGATGAATATTTGGGTTGCTTTTACTTCTTGGTTATTGTGAATAATGCTATCTTATGAACATAGGTCAGCAAATATCTCTTCAAGATCCTGCTTTCAATTATTTTGGATATATACACAAACGTGGATTGTTTGGATCATAAGATAGCTCAATTTTTAATTTTATTGAAGAACCACCATACTGTTTCCCATAGTGGTTGTATCATTCTACAAGCCCACTAACATTGTCCAAGCATTCCAATTTTTCCAAATCCTCACCAACAATTGATTTTTGGTACAGTTGGAGTAATATCTATCTCATTTATTATGTTTTTCTATTCTTTTCCCTTGTTATCTTTTGCTATTTTTGTCTTCCACTTTTTTTTTCTGTCTCATGTTTTTAATTGAACATTTTATATAATTATATTTTCTCTCTTCTCTTTACATATCAATTTTATATATATATATATTATTATTTTTATTTTTTTTAGTGGCTGCCCTTGAGTTTGCAATATACAAGGTCTGACAAGTTCGCTTACTTGATGCAACTATGCTCCTAACCTTATTTGATATCAGGGGGATTATTCATTATGAATTTGTACCAGTTCGACAAACAGTTAACAAAGTTTACTATTTGGAAGTGATGAAAAGGCTGCATGAAAAAGTTAGACGACCTGAATTTTTTACCAACAGTTCATGGCTCTTGCATCACAACAGTGCACCAACTCACATGGCACTGTCTATGAGGGAGTTTTTAACCACTAAACAAATAACTGTATTGGAACACCCTCCCTACTTACCTGATCTGGCCCCCAATGACTTCTTTCTTTACCCAAAGAAGAAGGAAATATTGAAAGGAAGACATTTTGATGACATTCAGGACATCAAGGGTAATATGACAACAGCTTTGATAGCCATTCCAGAAAAAGAGTTCCAGAATTGCTTTGAAGAGTGGACTAGACACTGGCATCAGTGCATAGCTTCCCAGTGGAAGTACTTTGAAGGTGACCATAGAGATATTCAACAATGAGATATGTAACACTTTTTCTAGGATGAGTTCTGAAATTTAATTGTCCAGCCTCATGCATTAACAATCCAAGTTTATTTATTTTTTTTTCAAATAACACTGCATTGCTTAACTGGTAGTACAAGTACTTCATAATAAGAAAATATTTCTAATTCTTCCCCCCATTCCTTATAACGTTGTTGTGATTTATTTCACTTACACATGAATATAATAAGCATATATACAACATTTATCAACATTTATATATACACATGCATACATGATATAATTTATATATTCTGTTGTTTTTTTTCACCGATAATTTTATCCTTATTTTTCAGTTTTGGAAGTTTTTATTGTCATTTTATTTAGTGATTCTTTTCTCAGCTATGTATATTAATGAGGCATGAGTTCATTCTTGCTTTCTGGTACAGCGTTTTGTTTTGTTTTTAGTGCTTCTTTTTTATTCTCTCTTAGAATTTCAGTATTCCTACAATACTTCATCTATCTATCACATTGTGTGCTCACCACCCAGCATCAGTCAGCAATCCTAAAACACACACACACACACACACACACACACACACACACACACACACAAACCTTAGCATATTATTTATAGTATCTTTACAATTCCCTAGTCTGAGAATTCTAATATTACTATTCTGATGCTTGTTCAACCTCTTCAAACTGGTTTGTTTTTTGCTTTTGTTTTTGCCTTTCACTATGCCTTGTGTTTGTGTGTGTGTGTGTGTGTGTGTGTGTGTATATATATATATATAATTTTTTTATTATTATTGAAAAGTGAACATCACATACCGGCTAAAAGAAATGCATTAAATAGTCCTTTAGTGATGTAGTCATCAGGTGTGGAGTGAGGGGGAAGTATTCTATCATCTCATCATCAGGTCCCAGTCTTTTGGTGAGCCTATGCCCTTGGATTGTGAACTTCGCCAATGTTTCTCAGGCTCCCGCCCATCCTCCATTTGGTAGCGGAGCATAATTAGAGGTATCATGAGTTGGGTATTTCTCTCCCCGCAGATCAGTTAGGCTATAACAATCCCCTAGTGGGTTAGGCTCTAGTAATACAGCTTCTCTGAGGTCAGGCCTTGTTAAAAAACAGAACGCTCTGACAAATTTGAAAATCATTTATTTTCCCCTCTCTCTGCAAGAAGCATAAGCATAATATAATACTTTCTCTTATATTCACAGTAAGAAGTTGGTAGAACTCCTGGAGGTAAAACTCATAAAAATGTGGCCCACTTAAAAAATAAAAAATGACTAGGTCCCGGTGGATTTTTTAATCCACCAGTCTTCACTGTAGTGAGTCTCCAGCTGTCCATCAGTTACAGGTCAGGTGTTCCTACCCCAGCACTGGTTTTCACTGAGGTTTCTGCTCATGTATTTGTGCTCTGGTAAGTAGTGATTCTCTATATTTGCCTATATGTCTCTCTAATTTTTGGGTCAGTGGTTTGCCTTAGGACCTCACTTCTTTGACATTTCAAAGAAGAGTTGATGATTTTTCAGCTTATTCAGCTCTCTTATTGTTGCTAGGGTGGAGTGACTTTGTCCAAGACCTTACACAGCAGGCCAGAAACCAGAAGTACACCAAAAGTTTTAAGTTTGATTTAGTGTCATTTTTTATTTTTGCTTCCAATGCTTGTGCGTTGCTGTCACATCAAATAAATGATTGCCCAATGCACTGTCATGAAATACCCCCCTATGTTTTATTCAAGAATTTTTATAGTTTTGAGTCTTGTGTTTAGGTCTTTAATCCAATTTCAATTGATTTTTGTATATGGTGTAAGATAAGGATTTAAATTCATTCTTTTGCATATGGATATATAGCTTTCCCAGCACCATTTGTTCAAGAGATAAATGAGTATACTACTTATGTCTGAACATTAAAGGGTTTGCAAGTTATATCATTAAGCAAATAAAAGCAATCCACATAATAAAATATTGCTAATATGTGGGCTTCAAAATACAGATATTTGCCTTTAAATTAATAAAATGTCTCTGGAAAGATACTAAAGCATCTACTAGGGATGTTTACCTTCTAAGGGAAGTGAGTAGTTAAATGGTAGACACAGAGATAAAAGACAGGTTTGACAGTATAACTTTTGTGTTATTTTAACGTTTTACCATGTAAACACGTAACTCTTTAGAAAACGGTTAAATACAAAATGTTTCCCTTTTTAATGAGTTATTTTATTTTAATCTCCTATCTTTGATTTTTTTTTCTGTAGTAGTTACCTTACCTCATCCCAATTTTCAATGTCTCTGATGCCTCAGAGAATTTAAAACTTTTGACAGCAAGCAATAAATCACACTAATACTGATATGCACTGAATTAATAGAAACTCAAGTGTTTCATTACCTGAAGCAATTCAGATGGGTTTTTATTAAACGTACAGTTATTTTTGACCAGGATTATTTTTATGAGGTCATTCGGTAATCCTTGCAAATAAAAATGAACATCAGCTCAGTGAATTGTTATTGAAAATTATTCTGTTTATTTAGAAATATGGATACAAGTACAAAATGCATCTAGAATCTTTAATAGGGGATACATTTTTGTAAAAATATAGATAGATGAGAATGTAATACCTAATTTCAAATTCTATTGCTAAACTACAAATCACATCAAACAGTTGCGATTAGATGGATGGATTTGATTGTTTTCTAGTGAGTTGGGCAACTCAATGAAAGTAATTAAATAATATAGTAGGAGAGCAAATGCATCACATTTGCCCCTCCTATCGTCTTTTATTAGTAAGCCTTTGTAATACCGCTTCCAAGGCACTAAATCAAATTAATATTTCAAAATATGACTTCCACTGCAAGGTCCCAGGCCTTCTTAGGTAATACTCTTAAATGTATGTTCCAAGATATTAAATCCTGTGTAACCTCTACTAAAAGGCTTCAGAGCTTAAAATTGATGTCAAATGTTAATCAAAATCTTTTGCTGCATATAGAATTTTAAAGGCATTGCTTGGTTCTTGAATTAAAGCAGATTTTCATCCCCTGAAATATATGACAAAACCTTGGCATATTAGAAATACATTATCTGGCATTCATTAAAAAAGGGTAATACTAAACCTAAGATGAATGTTACTCATACAAGCTCATTGCATTATATACGTAATTTGGACATTAACCTATCATTTCATGGACCTAATTGATTTGTGTCCCTTAGCCTTTGACAATAAAGAGAATAAAAGAAATTTCTACCACTTTTACTCATGTACCTTTCTTTCAAAACACATCTGTTATTTTTGGATGGAAGTAGTAGAGACAGTTGTATATTTATGTTACAAGAAAGGCAAAATGATCTGATTCTGAAAAATCTTTCCCTGAATTTGACATCAAGAAAAAGTGGCTGTTGAGCTTCTCAGAGGGTGTTTGACTATGTATATCTTCAAATACTAAGATGGTTATATATCTATATCTATATCTATATCTATATCTATATCTATATCTATATCTATATCTATATATGAAACATCTTTTGTAATTTAGAGGAAAAAATCAAGTGCTACTTTTTAATTAAAATATGGATTGTTTTGGAATTTTAGAAAATATACCATATGCCTATTATATTTTATTTTAAGGAAAAATTGTATTTCTATTTGAGGAGCAGCTGTCCACTATTTTACTAATGACTTTTGGGATCATGAGCATCTATGCAACACTCATTGAGGATATAGGTAACAGTGATTGGAAAGGTATGAGGCAAATATTGCATTATCAGTGATAATATTTTCTGAAATTATTTGTATGCTAAGTATATTTATATGCACTTGCATTTCTCATTCTGCCTCAATATTTACTTCATATACGGTTAATTATAAGTAACACATGTGCATATAACTACAAAAAAGAAGAAATTAGACATGTTTTACTGCATCTTTCTAACCAAAATATAACTTAAACAACATTGCACCATATGTTGTAACAGGTATATTTGAAACTACATATCATAGGAAGTAACTTGTCTCAGACCATTTAGGAATCACTTTGATTATTTATGTTTATATTTAGATCCATTTTTATTTATATTGATTCTAAATTTCATGAGGACACATTTACCAAAATAGTACAGAAGTGTTTCTGGAGGCAGAAGAAGATTGGGTAGAAAAATAAGACTTTACTGTACATCTTTCCATTCCGTTATTTACTACAGGTTTCTTTTGTTTTTTATAGTCATAAAAATTAATTGATATAGGAAATTATACAAACTAAAGTCAGGAAATTCAAAAAAATTTCTTTTAGATACTGTCTTTAAGTTTTGCTATCAAGTCTGTGCTAATTTCAAAATGATTTCTGAATATAACCTCTCATGTAATTTAGCAAAACTGACCTGTAAACAGCATAGTCTATGAAGTGTACGGAATCTGAAGAAAGATTCTTTGGAAGAAAAAGATAGAGTTTCAGTCTTGGGTTGCTACTTATTAATCAGATTGAAATTGTTATTGAAGTTTAGATTCTCAGCCCTTTTGTCTATATTATGTGGATAATAATTTCATATATGGATGCTACTCCTCTGAATCTGGAAAACAATGTCAAAATTTTTTTTTCTCAAAAAATACACTGAAAATGTTATTGTGGAGAAGGGAAAGGAAAACCAAAATAAGCATTCTTATTTGTGTATGTAAAAAAGAGAGACCCACAGAAATTACTGGACTGTAACTATTCTGAAATCTAAAGGTGTAGAATTTTCAAGACTCTCTGTCCTGGCATGGGTAATGTGCTTTTATTAGTCTTGGGTTTTGTTGCCTCAGATGGAATCAATCATCAGTTCATTACTCTTGTGGACCAGGCTTCTAAGAATTTCCTCCAGTCCCAATGTTTTCCTTGGCCACAAAGAAAATATTTGCTTGAAAATGTGTCTTATGTAGTTGCTAAGAGGATTTCTAAATCTGATTCTTGCCTTTGGTCTCAAGGAATTTTCTTTTGTCAGTATAATTCCCTTAAGAAAATAGTGAACTTTGTATCCTTTGATTCCAAACAGTTACATGACATTGATACTTGATTCTTGAAACAAAGCTGAATATTAATTTGTTTTTATCACTCAAAGTTTTATCTTTTGCTAATTGGAGTTCCATACACACACACACACACACACACACACACCTGGGGTGCCAAAAATGTATACAAGTGGACATTTTGGTCAACATTGCTCAAGCAGCAGTTTGCTATAATCAGAAGTGTCTGGACACTGATGGTAACCACTTTGAGCACCTCTTGTAATTGCAGAAGTCAAATGTGACTTGCATTCATCTTTTGTTATTGGTATATATTGAGTATTATAATTTTAATACAGTTTTCTTTCTTAAAATGTGTATACATTTTTTGGCACTGTGTGTGTGTGTGTGTGTGTGTGTCTGTGTGTCTGTGTCTGTGTGTATTTCTTGTTTTTTCTCTTGAGAAACACCTAGAATGGACTGCTGGTCAAATAATATATCTATGCATATGTATAACTTTATAAGAATATGTCACATTTGTAGTATTTTCCAAGGCCCTGAGCAATATATCTTTCATTGCCTTCTAGCTTGCAATGTTTCTAATGAGAAGATGCTGTAATTCATGTTTATTCCTTTGCATGTAATGTGTCCCAGTTCTCTGGCCATTGTTATGTGCTTTGGTATAATTTTCTTTAAATTTTCTGTGTGTATTTGTTGTGTTGTTGTTTTTTTAAATCCGTGTGTTTATAGTGTTCATTGCATAAAGTTTTTTCCATTATTTTTCACCCTGCCATTACCACCTTTTATTCTGGGGCGCAAATTATACATATATTACACCAGTTTATATTAGCACACATGATCATGTTTTCAGTCTTTATTTCTTCCTGTACTACATTTTGGATAGTTTCTATTGCTCAATTTTCAGTTCATTATCTTTTGCAATCTAACATTTAGTTTATCTAATCCAGTATTTTCACTCTAGAGGCACCATTTTGGTCTTTTCTATAAATTTAATTTATCCTTTCATCCTATTCATGTTTTCTTCTAATATTTGGAACATGTGTTACAAATACATTTTAGCATGTAACATTCTTGTTAGCTAATTCCATCATCTCTCTTTTCTTGGCTCTGTTTCTATTGATAGATTTTTCTCTTGATTGTGGATAGCATCAATCTGCTTGATTTCATGCCTGATAATTTTTTAATGAGTTGCTGGACATTATAAATAATTTTAACTTACTGTTTTGTTTCATCAATTTTACTTTTAGCTGGTATACTTACCTGCTCTTAAATCCATCCATTGAATCTTAATGTTGGTTATTGAATTTTATGTGTATTTTATCCAATCACTCTTTCTAAAAATTAAGTCTAACTTTTGCAATTCCTTTTCGGCTTATTTTTCTTAAAGCATCATGAATGTATTCATTGTATAGTTTATGTTAAATAACCAACAAATTAAGAACTATGTGAGTTTTTTTTTCCCCTGTGGCTCATTATTTCTGCTTGTCTAGCTCATGAGGAAAATATTGTTTATGTTACTGTCTTTTGGTATGTGTTCATTTCATAAAATACAATTTTAATAAAAAAGTAAAGGTATTAATTATGGTATATGACTTCAAAGAGTTCTGAGAAACTGCCAGTCCAACAGGGTAGTTTCTATTCTGAAACCATGGCACAACTGTTTTGAGGCTTACGATTTCCTGGATAACTGAGATGATGAAAAGGTATTAGCTTTTTCTGCACTCCAGGGTTGGTGCATTTCAGTTGACTCTCAATTTAAGAGTGTAAGCCTTCTTATATGTTCCCGTTGTAGGGAAGAGTCTCCTTTTCAAATCCTTTCTTCATCATGAGTTTGAGATCAATAAAAGTTGAGTTTAAATTTCTTCATATTGACAACAAACTCAAGAGGGGGCAGGGGGGGATGCATAATCCAGGCCTTTTACTTCTCTGAATTATGTTTTTGTTTTTGTTTTAATTTTAGCTTGCAAATACCTATAGTTGGGCTTTTGATGGTTTTAAGAAGAGTTTTGCTAAAGTTTATATACTTTGCTAAAGTATATAAAGTCTCCAGTTTTTATAGTATTTTTTTTCTGGAGGAGATAGGATCTGAAATAATTAAACTTTTATTTTTGGAAACAAGTCTATGACTCATTTTTTTTTCTATTTATTCTTTGTGATATCTATAACCACACATTTTTTAGGATTTGGTGACCTTTTTAACAGTTTTAATATAAATAAGTGAAATTGATTATAATTTGACTTTTAAAATATGTTGCAAAGAAGGAATTACGGCATATATAGTTTTATACAGAAGACAAATCAGGAATTAACATTTCTTTGAATAGAGTATTTTGCAACAGTGAGAAAAAGATAGGCTCTAATTCTTGTGAAAATAAAATTTCTTTTAAAAAGTTTTAAAAAGTTTTATGATTTGAAATAGGTGATTTTAGGCTGAGTTAGAGGCTATTCCTGTAGATGGGTACACTGAACCCTACAGGTATTAATAGTTACTGTAATGTTCAAGGAATGGAATGTTCAAGAGCTCTGGAAAGAATTGCACCACATTGCTTAATTAACATAGAACACAGCACTGTCTGTTGAAACACCGGGGATGATAATTTTATCCCAGGTTACAGTGGTGGTTCAGAAACACAAAGAACCATCATGTGGATTCAAGATCTACAAATGAAAACAAAACAATACAACAGTGACAGACACTGAGAACATTGCATCAAACAGCAGCAGAGCCTGTATGTTGGAGAGAATATGGACCCATAAGGAGTTCGGGATCCCAGGTTGATCATCTCCAAAGCCATTCCTGCTTTTGAATCCCTGTGAGCTGTGGTAAAAAGGAAAAATTTACATAACTTCACTAGAGAAAGTCCTTCATAAATATTAGAAGAGTTTTTTCATATTGATAGTACAAAAAGATTTTACTAAAGTTCACAATATACACACAAATCAATTAGTGACAATAGGGGAGAAGCATAGTAAGTGACATTAATTAAGCAAGACGATGTAAGCGGTGAACACTGAAGGACATGGATTTAAAACTCGTCAGCCTCTGCTGACGTATGAGAAATCCAACATCCCCTTCATAAAATCCTAGGCGGGGAAATTACAATTAGGAGATCAGGATAAAATGTTCTTCTTGATAAGAGCACAGTAATAAGGTCATATATAACCTTGACCTTTGGAGTATTTCTGTAAATGTTATTTATTGGTATTTGCCATTTGTGGAAACCATTGGTGATATGCAATAAAATATATTCATCAAAATTATGTCATTCTTCAATGATTTTCAAAAAGGCTTTGGTCAGAATCACATATGTACATGAAATGTTAATGTTAAAAGAGAGTTTATACTAAAATGTAAGCCAGTATCACTGAAGTGAATCTAGCCAATTTGAAAAGAATGAAAAGGAAATAAAATAAATGTTAAATAAAGAGAAAAAAAAAACATAAATGAGAAGTCTCTGTAGTAGTAGAAGGTCAATGTGTTGCTTAATGAGCCCAACACCTAAAATTATTCCCAGATAATAAGAGAGGTTTTAGAGGCACATTAACTCTTTCAAACCACTAACCACCTAATTTGCAATTAGGGAGTATTTAAAAAATTTAATGGAAGTTGTTAAATGTTTTTAGGTATTTCTTAAAATTTGCACTATAAAACTATGGAAGAGCAAGACTTGTAATTTATAGAGAATAATTGTAACAATGCAAATGAATATAAACTGAAAGACTTTCAATTTTAGTATGTAATATATATATATATATATATATATATATACATATATATATATGAGAGAGAGAGAGATTTCTGCATAATGGGAGACTTTTAGGCTCTATGATACTTCACGTTAGCAAACATTTTACTTTATGATCAATTCAAGTATAAAAACTATAGGTTGTTTTTTTTTCTTTCTTCATCCCAACTGTATTTCAAAGCACTCCTTGTATTTGACAGATAAAACTTAAATAACTTGAGCTGGTTAGAGACTCCTCAAGAATATTAAATACACTGCTAAGATTTATTTAGGCATTGATGAGAATACATGCAATACTAATATTTTTACAATGACTATTTCAAGAATATTCAAATCTGAGTCAAACAATTCCATGTATTCAGCGATGATGTGCTGTAACATTTTCTAAGGACAAAGTATAATATAACAAATGCAAATGAGAGATTTAGTTACTCATATTGTTTTCCTCAAATTTGACCTTTCCTTATTATTCTAGTGCTTTGTAATCTTTTTAAAGACTATATATAAGCTAGAAGCAACATAAAATTCCTGTTAGTTTGACTAAGAAGCAATGCCTGTTAAAATATGAACTTGATTTCAACCAGCAATATCTCCAGTTCTTCTCAGGTTTGGACTCCCATAAGCAATGTATTTTTAATTTTTCTAATGCTGATTTTTGTAATATTCTGTCAGCAGAGCAGATTCACTTTTATTTACTCTGATTTCTCCAATATTTATTTTGAAAATTTAAGAAAGACTTGGAATTTTAAGCAGATCTATACCACTTTATATTTACTGAGACTCTTTGGATTTACTGAGACAATTTGGATTTAATGGGTTCTCCTCTGTCTTCAAGAAAAAAATGTTGTTTTTGTTTTTTTTTGTTGTTACTCAAATATTTTTTGAATAATATATACACAATGCTGTCTGGTATCCAATGAAATGAAAATATGGGGTAACTTCTAGTACCTAGTACCGTGCATTGGATATCTGGGAACTCATATTGTCACTTGATAGGGAAGATAAGCATATGTGATTATAACATGTATGCTGTAGTTATTGAAACTAGAAGTTCTAAGTAACACAGGTTAAAACTTCAGCCTCTCCTTCTACTTCTTACTAGTTCTTTGACCTTAGAAAAATTTCATTTCTAAGTTCCCACGTGGAAAAGCTAACTATATCTTTCTTTTAGGGCTTCTCTCAAGATTCAAATATAATATATACTATAAAATTCTTACCTACAATTCCTAGCAGTAATTTAGGGTTAAGAAACAATATTTGACAAGATTATCTCACTAAGTTTTGTTCACTGAAAATGCAGTATTGATTAACATACAATGGAACCATATAACTTAAAAATAAGGTAAATATTCTTTTTTTTTTTAATTGGGGTGTTGGGGGAGGGGAACATCTTGAGAAATTGGGGAAGGGGACCAGCCAAGTTATTGTTCTTCAATCTTAGTTGTGGAGGGCGCCAGTCACCATCTGGCTGTCCATCGGCAGCTTGTGGCCTCTAAGCTCAAGGTGCTGCGTTTCAATCTTAGTCGCACGTAGGCGTAGCCACCATCCCATGCAGGAGTCAAACTGGCAGCCTTGTTGTTAAGAACACATACTCTATCCACTGAGCCATCCGGGTGGCAGCTCAGCTCAAGGTGCTGAGTTCAGTCTTAGTTGCGGGCAGGCATAGCCCACCATCGAACAAGCAGTCTTTTTGTTAGGAGCATATGCTCTCACCAGCTGAGATATCCTGCCAGCTATTAGTAGCTCAGCCACAGCTCAGCTCGGGGGCAGCGTCACTGGCCCATGTGGGAATCAAACTAGCAACCCTGTTACTCAGAGCTGGCGCTCTTAAGCTAACTCTTAACCAACTGAGCCACTCAGCCGGCCCCTAAGGTAAATATTCTTAATGTAACAATTTTATTGAATAATATAAAAAATATTAAAGTCTGATAGGATAGAAAACTAAGTCATCCTTAGATTAAATTTGTTAACTTCAAGAATCAATCCTCAAGGGCTGGTCAAGTGGCGCAATGGTTAAGAGCTGGCTTGGGACGCCAGAGGGCCCCGGTTTGGATCCCACATATGAGAGCCAGTGACACTGCCCTCTACAGCTAAGATGCTGAACAACAGCTCAACCTGGAGCTGAGCTGCCATGAGTCGCCTGCAGCGATGGAGTAGGCTGCAGCCCCTGTGGGAGTAGGTTGCCGTGGGCTACAGTATGTAGCCAGCAGCCAGTGTGAGCGGCCAGCAGCCGCAGTGAGCTGCCATCCAGAAACCAGCGACTGATCTGCCTCTCCCAGGAAGAGCACAATGATGGTGCCAACTTGGGACAGTGAAGCAACATCTTCCACAACTAGACTGAAGACCAAAACAACAGCAACTTGTCTGTTCCCCTTCCCCCAATTCCCCAGCGCTGTTCCCATCCCCCCAATTACCCAATAAAAATTTAAAAAAAAATCAATCCTCAAATTTGAAACATACTATAATTTTTTTGTATCATTCTCAACTGTCAATTAAATTGATGTAGTGTTTATTTCTAGTGTGAAGAGGATTATTCTGACAACCTATTTAATTATTTTAAGACAAATCTTTGACATGAATTCAAATGTGTCCATTCCTATTTTCAAAATATGTCTCTATATAATTATTTTTTTATTGTGTGTAGCATCGATACATATATATTACACATTAAATGTCTCCCAGCAATTGAAGGTTGCATTTCTTCTTTGAGTATAGAACTGCAAAAGTGAAATACAGTGTAACAGATAAAATTCTGGACATTGAGTTATTTGACTTCCTGAGATTTATATTTGAGTCATTTAGCTATTTGTACCCCTATTTTTACAAAGTTACAGCCTTTTTCAGCAGATGGCAAAGAGAATGGAACATAAATTGTTCCGTTTCTCATTACCTTTCCTATGGGATAACCTATTAATTCTAGCCACTGTCTGGCCTTGTTGTATAAGGGCTTTCTCTTCCAAACTAACCTTAATTAATGCCCTGGATATATTTCAAGTGATTCAGGAAGGTAGAAAGTATTTGGGGACTGGGCTTTAAAAAAGTTTAGCTGATTAAGAAAAGGAGGAAAGGAATAAAAGACAATGATGTAAAGCCTAGGAATGGTGTTTTGTGTCTATGAATTAATGACTTTGGGACTAATTATTAGCTGAATTTTTTTCCAAATATATTGAAACAATTAGAAAAAATAAAATATTTTTATTGACTATAATCATCTAAAGATTCTTTTGTTTTTAGTAGCGTAGTTTTGTTTAATAGCATGCTTAATTCCTATACATCCCCAAATACTGCATGTAACATTTTAAAAAAGCATATTCATCATAAATAAATAGCTCACATATTTTAGAAATTATTATGACACTGCACTATGTACATTGTATCAATTAAGTTTTAAAATAACACATGAATGGTATAATATTACACCATTGTTACTATTATTTATTTTTTAAGTTAATAAAGTTTATATTTAGAGCAGATTTTGGTTCACAGCAGAATTCAATGGAAAACAGTTTCCATATACACCCTGCACCCCTCCCACTCCCCCTTTCCCACAACCCCAAGAATATCAACATCCCACATTAGAGCAGTGCATATGTTATCATTGATGGACCTATATTGACACATCATTACTGCACAAACTTCATAGTTTATATTAGGGATCACCTTATATCCTATAGCTTTTGACAAGTGCATTTTGATATGTATTCACCATAATAATATCATACAGAAGAGTTTCACTGCCATAAAGACGCTCTGTGCTCTGCTGATTCATTCCTCCCCCTGCCTAACCCCTGGCAATCACTGATCTTTGTACTGTCTCCATAGTTTTGCCTTTTCCAAAATGTCATCTAGTTGGAATCACACAATATGGAACTTTCTCAGGTTGACTTCCTTAATTTAGTGATTTGCATTTTGAGTTTCCTCCATATCTTTTCATGGCTTGATAATTCATTCTTTTAGGTGTTAAATAATATTACATTGTCTGGCTATAACACGGTTTATACACGTACCTGCTGAAAGGTATCTTAATGATTGCTTCCAAATCTTAACAATTATTAATAAAGCTGTTATAAACATCTATGTACAGGTTTTTGCATGGACATAATTTTTCAACTCCTTTGGGAGTGTGTTTGCTGGACCTTATGATGAGTATATTTAGTTTTGAAACAAACCTCCAAAATGTTTTCTAAAGTACCTGTACCATTTTGAATTCCCGCTGGTAATAAATGAGGATTCTTGTTATTCCACATGCTCACTAGCATTTGTTGTTTTCACTGTTTTGGATTTTAGACATTCTAATTGCTATTTCATTGTTTTACTTTGTACTTCCCTGATGACATATGATGTTGAGTATATTTTCATGTGCTTTCTGCCATTTGTATATCCTGTTTGGTAAAGTGTTGTTTCATATCTTTAAGCTACTTTTGAATTCATTTGTTGTTTTCTTACTAGTGAGTTTTGAGAGCTCTTTATGCATGTGGATAAAATTCCTTTATTAAATATGTCTTTTGCAAATATAGTCCCTGTCTGTGGCTTTTCTTTTTCATCCTCTTGCCAGTATGTTTCACAGAGCAGAAACTTTTAAATTTTAATGAAATCCTGCTTATCAGTTATTTCTTTCCATGGGTCATGCCTCAGTGCTGTATCTAAAAAATCCTTGCCGTATACAAGGTCACCTAGGTTTCCTCCTATCAAATCTTCTTGGGGTTTTGTAGTCTGCATTTTACATTTAGGTCTACGATGTATTTTGAGTTAATTATAGTGAGGAGTGTAAGATGTGTGTCTAGATTCTTTTTTTTTTTTTTGGCATGTGGATGCCAGTCTTTCCAGCATAATTTGTTGGAGATTTTATGTATATATATATATAATATATTACATATATATATATATATATATATATATATATCCCATTGAATTACCTTTGCTTCTTTGTCAAAGATCAATTGACTCTATTATGTGGGCATATTTCTGGGATCTCCATTTGATTCCATTGACCTGTTTGTCTAGCCTTTTGTCAATAACATACTATCCTATCCCTGTAGCTTCATAGTAAGTCTTGAAGTTGAGTAGTGTCAGTTCTCCAGTATTGTTCTTCTTCTTTAATTTTGAGTTAGCTATCCTGAACTTTTTGCCTTATAGATCTTGTGCGTTTGTTGTTAGATTTCTACCTATGTATTTCAGTTTTTGAGGTGCTAGTATATGGTATTGTGTTTTTAATTTCAAATTTCTCTTGTTCTTTGCTGGTATGTAGGAGAGTGATTAACTTTGTATGTTAACCATGCAGTCTGCAATCTTCCATAAAGTGAACGTTTTATTGCTTATTAATTACAGGAGTTTTACTTTTGGTTTTTTTGACAGTTTTCAGATTTTCTACATACATGATTATGTCATCTATGAGCAAAAATAATTGTATTTCTTCCTTCCAAGTCTGGACACCTTATATTTCCTTTTTCTTATTTTATTACTTAAGACTCCTAGTATGATGTTGAAAAACAGTGGTGAGATTGTCCCTGGTATTGTCCCTTGCCTTGTTATCTGATACTGTCCCTTGCCTTGTTCCTCATATTGGGAGGAAAGCTTTGAGTTTCTTATTCTTCAGTATGATAGGTGTAGGGCTTTTGTAGATGCCCTTTATCAAATTCAAGACATTTCCTTCTTTCTAGTTTGCTGAGAGTTTTTATCATGAATAGATATTGAATATTATCAAATTATTTTTCTGCATCTATTTGTATGATCGTATGATTTATCCTATTTAACCTGTTGAGATAATGGATTATATTAATTAGTGTTTGAATATAATGGATTATATTAATTAATGTTTGAATATTGTGACAGCTTTGTATATCTGAAATAAATCATATTTGTTCATTATATATACATATATATACTTAATGCATTGTTGGATTCAATTTGCGCATGTTTTATTATTTATGTTCATTACAGTTATTGGTCTATAGTTGTCTTGCAATGTCTTTGTCTGGTTTTGGAACTAGAGTAACTGTGGCATCATAAAATGAATTAAGAAGTACCTCCACTTCTATCTTTGGGAAGAGATTTTAGGAAACTGGTATAATTTCTTCCTTAAATAATTGGTGGAACCCATCTGGGCCTGATGCCTTCTGCTTTGAAAGGTTAGTAATTATCATTTTGATATCTTTATTAGATGCTTGCCTATTCAGATTGTCTATTTCCTGTGTGAACCTTGGCAGATTGTATCTCTGAAGGAATTGGTCCATGACATCTAGATTATCAAATTTGTGAGCATAAAGTTGTCCATAGTATTTTTTTATTATTGTTTTAATATTTATGGGTTCTGAAGTGGTGGCTCTATTTTTAATTTCTGATATTAGTAAGGTGTGTCTTGTCTATTTTTTCCTTAGTTATTCTAGCTACAGACTTAAATTTTACTGACATTTTCTCAGGGCTTGCATAGAGCAAAACTCAAAACTCCTCATTTGAGTTTTGGTGTATCTAACAAACTGATCTCATCAAAGTGTTCTTCTGAGTGGACCTTCTTTTTGATCATTTTATTTCCAGAAGTTAATTTATGGCTAGGATTAATGCTGTTAGAAACAGACTGTTTCTTGTTATTTAAGCTTGCATCACATAGAATACAGGGAGTAATGCACAAATTGTAATAGAGTGCTGTGTATGGTCTTATCTCCCATGGTAATCAGAAATTTTTAAAAATTAAAAACATTTAGAAGAGTCTAGTTAGAATACGCAACTCTCTCTCTCTCTTGAGAAATTATCAGCACTACAGTTAAAAGAGTGCTATTATTTTTCTGGATTCTATAACTGCTGAAATAAAATCTCTTCCTATTTCTGCTCTCACTTGTATTTCATAAATTTGCCCTTTATTTTTTCTATTAATTAGGGATATTGGAGGTTACTGTTAGCTATGCAAAAAAGTCCAGAGTGTCATTTTTAGTGTATTTGTTTCCTTTGAATTTCTTGAGTCAAAAAATGTAGTGCGCGAGGGTGGCACTAATGGATGGGTCCTAGTCCCAGTGAAGAACTGCTGTTGAAGGCTTGCTGATAGAACCCATCTTTTCAAACCCCAGAATAAACTTTCTTCAAACTTCTCTCACTTTTGGAAAATTAGGTGATGGAAATGAGAAAGAAATGTCAGAATCATTGACATGCTAAGAGTTTCATAGCAGTAAACGGTGCTGATATTGTCTGACAATTCCACCAGTCAAATGGAAGATCAGGATGTGATTAGGGTCTTCTATGAGTACATATTGCAACACTTTGATTTAAAACGAGGCTTGACTCCAAGTTTTCACCTTCAAAAGATCCTGACTTATCGTCATCCGTGATTAATAGACTGATAATTTATTGCATCACATTATGCAGTGTATTATACATTTAAATAATCTATTAATTTTTCATTGCTAAACAATGAATACAATGCAATTCTGCTCATCCCATGGAGGGCACAGGCAATATTTTAAAGGAAAGTCACTGCTCTCAAATCCTACATGGTTATATACCCTTAGGTATAAAAATAATTTTCCTATTTTAACCACTACTATAGTGATTACTCCACTCTCTGATATCTATTAATTAATTCACAAAACACAAGAAGACACCAAGCGTCCTGACTTGCCATGCAGCACAATAAATAGAACATTAGCACACTAAATATTTCTAAAATGAACAAAGTTCTCTGTGTCTCTGAAATCATTTTTTATTATGTAATGTACATTTAGCTACCTAATTTTATGCTACCTAATTTTTAAAGTAATTCAGAGTTCCAGAAAGTGACTTCACAAGAACTGGAATAAGATAATATAATAGTCATTTTTATATGTTAAAACCGTTTCAGTATTACTTCTACAATCTGAACATTTCTACTTATATATAATGTATTTTGTATTTCAATCAGGTTATAGATATAGATTAAATATCTGAGTTATGCAACAGGAAAAGCTTTGACTTTGACCTTAGCTTTTAGATATATATTAATGGAAGCAGTAATAATAACTTATAGTTGTACCATTAAAGAATGGTAATAACTTGAGAGCTAAGTATAGCTATATAATATATGTTTCACCTTGACTTGAATAAGTATGCTTTGATACTCATCAAATAATGTCACTCTGGGTGTTAAATCTTTTTTATCACCCAGAGGATCTCATCTGCCAGTATTTGATTAGAGGATTTAGCTACCTAAGACAGATTTTTGCAGTTTGATAGATAATCTGGAGCTTCAAGACTATTGATTGAAGCTGCCTTCAAGTAAAAAAATAAAAAATAAAAGTGGGAGATAGTTTTGATTACACTTCAACCTATGACTTCTGCTTTCTGCTGCCTTGAGTCTGAACAACAAAGTGTGTTCCTGTCTTATCAGCACAAACACATTCCTCTATATTGACTGAAAACTAAACTTTAAATGCATTCCACCTGATGACATTTAAAAAATATCATTAAGAATAAAATAAATCTCGATTCTCTCTTTTTATATATACATATATTATTGGAATGATATAAACTCGAATCCTTTGAAATGTGGCAGAGTACCTTGAAGTTATTTATTAGCTACATAGGATGACGACAATTATTTAAACTGTTCAAATAAACCTACTTCAGCAAAATGTAGAATAAACATGAAGGTGTCTTAACTGATTTTTAGATAATGTGCTGCATGCTTCAACTACTTCACCTGTCCTTCCAATGGCACACAGCTGGGATTTAGCAGGCGCCTACGGCAAGTGTAATGAGACTGAATGCGCAAATACACATCTGAGCTCTGCAGTCTAAGTATCTTAGTCCAGTCATAAGCCACATAAAATAATTTATAATATCTCTGTCCCTGGACAAATAAAATTCTGCAATGATTTCATAGATATGAGACAAAACTCCAGAAGTTATAAAGGTTAATTTTAAATTAATTTGCATAAAATTAAATGCACATGTTATTAGTATAGTGTTTGATGACACTTGCAAATATATATCTCAGTATAATTGCCAAACCAATAAAGATGTAAATGTTTTTGTGATCCTAAAAACTTTCCTCTGTCTCATTAACTAACCCTTTATTATTTAAAAGCTGGGGCTTTTGTACTATACTACAAAGTGGGGCTATGTAGCTGGGGGGTTATGTTGATAAAAGTCAGGGTGGTTTCTAAGGACTTGTAAATATCAAGGCACAGTACATATTTAAAGGGCACAAATAAGCTGAAAACTAACTTTCAGAAATCAAATATTTCGGCAGGTTACTGAATTGTTCAGGTAATATATTGTTAAGGATACCATGGATTTGAAAAATATTCCTAATTACATATTTGTTTAGTTTTTTCAATATTGTGGTAAAATATGTATGCCATAAATTTTCCATTTAACCATTTTAGGTGTACAAATCAATGGCATTTCTTACATTTACATTGTTGTGAAACTACTGCCACTGTTTCCAAAACTTTTTCATTACTTTAAACAGAAACTAACCATAAAGCAATAACTCCACCCCACTCCATGTTTAAACATAGAGTGTTTAGAAAATACAGTTCAGCAATATTCAAAAAGAATAACTTATTATGACTAAATTGGGTTTATCACAGGGGTACCGGTTGGTTTAACATTAAAAAAAATAAATCAATGTAATTCATGATGTAAAAGAAAAAGGAGAAAAGTCATATGATTATCTCAATAATAAAGAAAACTCATTTGACAAAATTAAACATATTTAAAAAAGAAAAAACAGACACCAAACAAAATCCTCTCACCAAATTAGGAATAGAAACTTTCACAACCTGATAAATGAATACAGGATATCTACAGAAAACCTAGAAAAATATGTGTGCTTCATAATCAAATATTAAACACTGTTTCCTTAGTGTTGCAAACAAAGTAGGATTTCCCATGTGGGCATTTCTATTCAAAATAGTTTGAAGAACCTTTTTGAAAGTACAATAAGGAAATAAAATGAAATATAATTATAAATGCTGAGTAGCCACTGGGAAAGAATAAAGTTCAATCTTTATATCTCATCTAACAGTAAAATTATTCCAGGCACATCAAATATTTAAAGTATGAATGAGGCTATTAAAGTTCAGAGAAGAAATATATTGGAAGAATTTGTACAATGACACAGAAGTCACACATTAAAAAAGAAATAATAATGTCAAAATAAATGACCAATTGATTTTAGAAAATGAAATTCATGTCCCAGACACAAGATTGATATCCTTAATTTCTAAAGAGCTCCTAAAAATTATTTTATAAAATATGCAGTAAAAATAAGAGGGTGGTATGAATTGGGAAAAGCAAAGGCAGATTACTCTTAAATATATATTTAAAAATGCTCAACTGCAGTTCTGTTAAGAGAAATGCAAATTAGAACTACTTTGAAATATTCTTTATAACGTTTTGAAAAACCACAAAAGTATTTGATAATATTTTAATGGGTGTATGATAATGGAAGTATGATATCTTCATGCATTGGTGGTGAAGTACAAGTCTCTAGTGAGGCTGATTTTGCAATGTCTACACAAATTAATATATCTAAATTTTAGTATTACCTTACTTTACAAGTTTATCTAATAGACATGCTTGACCACATGTGAATTACATATGGATGGTGTGGGGTTTTTTGTAGCATTGTTTTTAATAGCAACATTTAAGAGAGAGGTAAAGAAGGAGTGGATGAAGCAGAGAATGAAGGATAGCAGATGACTACTTAATAATATAATATTATATTATACAGCTAGTAAAAAGAATGAGCCAGCTTTGTAGATACTGGTATGGAAGAATGGTGCATTCTTGAATTAAAAAAAAAAAAGCTCCAGGGAAGGTAACTTAATTTAAAGATGGACATATATGCGTATGTGTATGTATATATATATATATATATATATATATATATATATAT
>NW_017731377.1:6781933-6820481 GCF_001890085.2 Hipposideros armiger | reverse complement strand
ATACATATACACAGACACACACACGTATACTTTGTTAAATTAACACTTGTTAAGTAGAGCCCTCAAATGCCAGATGTTGATCCATGGTTCAACCAAAGATTGCAAGGGAACTGTAATAGATTTACCATGCAGCAGGCCCTGGAGGAATTACACGGCATGCTCTGAAGGGCTACACGGAGAGGTCTAGGCAGTATGCAGGCAGAGAAAGAGGCAGGACTTGGGCATATGCCTTTATGAGTGCCCACAGGTGGAGTTCTTTGGGGTTCCTGGGCTAAGTTCACATTGATCAAACCAGAAAAGGCAGGGCTTTGGTAAGCCCCATGGGGCTCTTATCTAAGGGCTAAAGGGCACACAAGAGGAAGACACTGGGAAGCAGTGGATGCTGTTCCTCATGAAAGCTAGTTGTGAAATCATATTAGGAACTTACATTTGCTCGTGACTCTGGGGGCTGTTATCTGGGGCATGCGTTCTCAGGATGGGCTAGAGGTAGTTGAAGGCCGCAGGCTGCATGGCCACACTAAATGGAGACTGAGACAGCAATGTAATAATAGTTAAGCCAAACTCTGGACACATGTTTCATATATGAGTATATATATATGAAGCATGTCACATGTCTTACGTAGCATCTGAGGTGGGAAATAAATTGCAAAAGGGCTAGTCTTGGAAGGAGAAATACAACCTTTTCTACTCATTGTATCATACTATAGAATTTATATATTCAAAAATTAAAAACTTATGGAATATATATTGATCTTCTTTTTGAAATGTTCTTTCATATTGAACTACATTATTATATCTTTTTTATGAGTAAATCTGGTCAGTTATTCTTTATTTTGGACACCTATTCCTTCCTTTTTGTTGTCCCCCTGGATGAATTATGGAACCCACATTTTGATGTACACACCGTAGCGCTAGTTTGAAAATTGATGGGAGCCAGACTGCAGAGACAGGCACACATTTCACATGAGGAAAGTGCAGGAAGGGCAAAGGTAAAGGAGCAAAGGCTAATTAAATCAGTAAGGAAATTACCTAAATTAGTCTATGAATAGAGGGACAATATTATCATTGAGATATGGATAAATTATAATCAGAGATGAGAATGATTTCATCATATTCCAAGAGGAGAGTCCAATGCTATTTAGAAATGGAGCAAAAAGTGTGTAGTAAATAGAATTGAGGGAAATAATGATGACTGCTAAGTCCAATATCCAATGGATTTCAAGATCTGTGGAAGGTTCAAGATACAATACAGAACCATTACATGGGGTAACTCAGTGAGGTGTGTATGCGATTATTTCAGATCCTCAGTGAATGGGATTGGGTGCAAACATTTTTATCCCATGTAACATAACCCACTGCATTAATTAGGTTATTTCTCTTGTATTTTTTTTCTTATAAAATTTTGAACTCTGAACCACAAGATGAACTTTGCATTTTTCTGTTTGTAGGGACTTATAGCTTAGTGAAGAAGCAGACAAGTGAGCCAAAATGTATTTATTTATGTTTTTGGTATTTTGAAATAGTGAATGAAAGTAGAGTGATAGATTAGAAACTAAATTAAAGTGGTGGTGGATATAGAAATATATAGATATAGGTGGAAATGCATATAGAGATTTTGATAGACACAGGTATACTGAAAAGACTGAGTGTATCAATAGATAGGAAAGCTAATAGCTAGTATGGGGTCGTAATTTGGTGGCTTGATAAAGGAACCACCAAAATATTTGAAAAATAAAAGCAGATGTAGTCCAGGACCCTGAACATGGAGAAAGCATTTAAATATTTAGTCCTGTGAAATGAGGTACAAGGGAGAGGGAGTGAAATTCACTGAAGAAATACTTGAAGCCCCAGAACGAAGGAAGCTCTAGAAGGTATTTTCATAGCAATAAACAATTAAATAATTACACATGGTTTTAAAAATGTGCTTGGGAAATTCATTTAGTTACAGACCACTTTTTTTCAATGTTAAAATCTTTAGAGTGTAAGCTACAGATAGGGTTTTTCCGTGATTGTCTAAAAATGAATATAAGTGACCCATTTTCCTAGTTTGAGAGTAGATTTTTCTGAAATCACGGTAACAAAGACAGCTTTATTTAGTATAAAGGGCATGGCCAGGATGAAGATTCATGGATCTTAGATTTGCCCTTAAAGCTATCTTTGGGAAGTCAGTTTCTGAATCTCACTACTTTTTTCAGTAACACGAATAGTTTACTACATTCTCTGCATGGCCACTTCCTAAAAACTGTATCAAATGATGAGCTGACCTTTACAAGTTTCTTTTAGCATCAGTATCTGTAATTTCATGTTATTTCTATCCACTAGCATGGACAAAATAAATCATTTGTTTATATTTATTACCTACTGTTCTAAGAATCTGATATCTGAAGCAGTCATAAAAGAGTGTCTACTTATAAATTACCCCTAGGGATTTTTCTCGCTCTTAGTTTGGGAGCTGACTCTGCGTAATATGGTGCACGTGGTTTGACTGCCAAAGGTGGTGATGATGGCAGAGGGCTTGCAGGAGGATGTTTTTGCAGACAATAACCGCTCCTTGCTTGTAACAGAATTCAAAAGTCCGTATAAATTTTTTGATTTTTAAATACAGCCACAAACTATATAGCTATTGAAGAGTTAATTAATAATAGTTAAATCAATAATCATTTTACAGAATAAGGTAGTGGTTTTAGTTTCCTGAGGGATTTCAGACCTAGGAAGTAGAGGGCAGTTTAATAATTGAGACATTTAGGATTCAGATTTCACTGAGAGTTTGATTAGCTAAATATGTCCACCTAAAACATGTATACACAAATCTACAAAGGTGTTCCAGGGTGACAGAAATAAATTAGTCATGAATATGATGTTATTACTATCATTAGAATATAAAATATGTATGGAATTTACATATAATATTTTCATCTGTAAAAGTGAGTTCATTGCACAAAATGATTCCTAAGATAATATCTAAGATCTAACTTTTTAGGAATCTCTGCAATCATCTAAATGGTAGCCATAGAGTTCTTGGTTTTTGTATATATGGTCCAAAGAATATAAACACATATTATTTACTCTTTGAACCACCAAAACGTGTGTATTATTTTTCATTAAACATTGGTCAATTCTAGTATCATTGCTAAGTTATGAAGAGTTTTGTTTTGTCTTGTTTTTTTTTTCTTTTGAAATCAGAGAGCTCAGTTTATCATACTTACATTCCATGATACAGTAAAATCTCTGGTCAGCCAATAGTTCTCTCCCTTTGTTTATCCCCCTTTATCTTTATACAACTTCCATTACTCCCTCCAGAAAAATAACCATTTTAATAAAATATCCTTTTATTTGACTGTGCTCTTACAAAATGTATGTTAGTTTTGGCATGTTTATTTTTATAAATTTTGATGTTTAATATGCAGTGCACTATAAAGTGCACAAATCATTAAGTGTATAAGTGAATGAATTTTCATCAAATGAACATATCTGATTAATCTACACAAGGTAAAGGCATAGATCTGCAGAAGATTTCTCATAACTGCTTCCAGATACTGCTCCCTTCAAGTGTCACCCTTATCCTGAAAGACTTAGAATGCCTCTTGTGGTTGTCCTTCCTATAAATGGAATCACACACTATGTATGTACTCTTTCTGTTCTTGGCTTCTTATGCTGAACATTACTGTTAGACTTATCTGTGTTGTTTTGTGAAGTTATAGTTGTCACTCGCATGATTCTATAGTAGCCTTCCTCAAATATTTTACATTGGATGGACTCTTAAATTCATGTTCAGGTCTTAAGGAACCCCTAAATAAATACTAAAATAATGATATGTCAAGGTAATTTAACATGCTTAGTGAGTTCTCTACCAATCTAAAAATAAGTTGTTAATGATCTTTTAAGTGGCAAAAGATATTTTTCTGTATATTTACTTATTTTGGGCCAATTTACTTCCTCTTTGTGTGGTTTCTTCTCACTACAAAGGATATTCATTCTAATCTATGGATTTGATCTCATTTATTAGCTGATTTTATTTTAGACAACTGACACTGTATTTCTTGGCTATGCTGCTGGAAGATGGATAAACATGTACAATTCTAAGGCTAATTTTCAGGAATTTTATTTTTTGCTCTCCTCTCACCACCCAGTTTCCAGAAAAGTGATAAAAAATTACCATCCTGAAAAACCACAGTATCTTCTTTCTAAGAAACAAACTTAAAAGTTCTACAGACTGTCTCTGTGTAGTGTGTGTATAATATATATACGTTATACATATATATTTGTATTTTAAGCATTTATAATCAATCATTTATATTATTTATTATATTTAACCAAATAGCTAACTTATTTTGTTTTTTAGACATAACAGAAAACTGAAGTAGAGTTTAGCTCTTTCATTACTATGAAATTTATTTAATATTCTTAAAGAAATTTGAAGCAACAAAATAAACATAAATTATATGTACATATATAATATGCAGATTAATTTTCATGTTTTATTTTATTATAAGAAATGATAGTAAATTAGTAAGTTAATGTTTAGGGACTAGTGTTTTATATCAGCTTTTTACTTAGAAATCATCCAGGCATGCAAAAATTATTTATTAATTAACTAAATCTTTTGTCTAAGCTTAAAGTTAGTGAAAAATCTGAAAATTATAATTTTAGCTAACATATTTCCATTATTAGTAGCATTATAAGAATTTATAATATACAGTGCTTTTTCTCAAACCATAATATTTTGATCACATTGTTTTTACATTGTAAGCTAAATTTTAAAAACCCTAATTCATACCAAAAATTAGAAAAAACATCATACTTCATTTTTGTTTTGTTATCTTTTTTGTTGTTGTTATCAAAGCTTTTCCTCTCTATCTTGTAACTATAGAAACACAGGCTATTACTTAAATGCTATTTCCACTATCCACAAACCCTTGAATATATTTCATTTCTTCTATTTAGACATTATGAATACTAATGCTTATCTGGACTAAATATTCCTTGAGTGCCCACATAATGACAGAGTGTTTTGTTGTTGTTGTTGGTGGTGGTGTTTTTAACTATAAAATGTTTCTACTCCTTTGCCTGCCTTTGAGTCTTTGCTAGACTGGAAGTGATGGTGGCTGACTGCTTTGCTATATAGCAAGCTCTGAATAAATAATCTTTGCTTTTTCCCATTTGATTGGCCCTCATTTATTTCCATAGGCACTATAAGAAAACCAATTAATATAGAATTTGAGCTTAGGGTAGGTAATTAGGGGAGGGTTCAAGGAGGTGGGACCTTAGATTTATGAAGTGGGGATACTTCTAATATTACTAGGTGATTTATTACATCTAGAAGTAAAAATGAAGAAAACAGGGTAAATCTGTAATTGGTAAAGATGCAACAATCATATTAGCCAGAAAAGGGAGCCACATGGTCATTTTTTATTTTTTGCTACGTGTTTGGGCTTTGATATGAATACAGAATTATGTTATTTCTGTCTTAGGCTATCACAGAGTGGCCTTGTCTGCTGTTGGTATTGAGTGAAATAATTGGTGTTCAGTAGTAAAATATTATGTTCTAACTGTGATAGCCATGCCAGGAACACCAAGGTCTGGCTGATACCAGACCAGGTTCTGGTAATTAGAGTACTGTGGCTTGGGGAAGAAGTCTTCCCATAAAAGCATTTGCTATACAATATAGGTCTGGTTCCTTGTGGGACATTTGGTCCTGTTCAAAACGCCCATGAAGACATTTGGTCCACCTAACCCCATGTCCCATTACCAGTTAAGGTAAAAAAGGGTTATTATTGGCAATATAGCCACAACACAGTTACTGGACCAAGAAAACATGATAGTATATTTAATGTATTTATCCTATAAACCAACTATAAGTAAATGTTAGGGGCTGTTTGAACTCAGGGATGTTTCCTAACTTGGATGTTTCTGACAGGATCCTATATCAAGGACCACTTGGCATGCACCCGATATGTTCATGGAGATTTTTGACAGGACCAAATGTTAAGGACCTTTTTGCATGGACCAAATGTCTCTATGGATGTTTGGAACAGAACCAAATGTCTGCTAATCATCCCAGCTACCCAGGTTTCTGTGAGGAAAGTGGAGTATTATGATAAGGAAGGATAGTCTAAGATAAATCAAATATATTTTGCCCTCCCCTGCCAGACCTCCAATTATTATTATTAATTTTTTAACATTACTAATAGCATAACTACTACCATGCTTAGTACTGGTCTCAGCCTATTAGTAACCAGTGTTTTGGCTGGACCAGCCCTTGTGGTTCTTAAGATTGCAAGACACCCTTTGGCACTAACCATCAAAAAACTACGAAGAGATACAGGTTTATTACTTATAAGATCTGGAAATTATACAGCACACCTGGGGCCATATAGCAAAGGTGAGAGAGAAAGGGAGAGAGAGAGAGAGAGAGAGAGAGAGGGAGAGAGAGAAAATGAGAATGGTTTGCCTTTATTGGGGTCTAGGTTAGGGGACTATGATTTTGTGAGTTCACTCTTTATTACTGAATTTAAACTATGGGAAGGAATAAAATAATGATAATAATAATAATAATAATAATAATAATAATAATAATAATAATAATAAACTAACAAACTAAAGAATGAGTAGCCCAAATGCTCAATTATTTAAACCAACCAAGACCTCTAGAGCAAAGGAGCCTCCGGGTAGGGAAGCCTGGCTCTTTGTCTAGTCCTGTGGCTGGGAATATGCTTATTAGAGTTAGCTCTTTTTGAAGTGGATGCCTCTTTGAATGCATACTGAGATAATCAAAGCCACAGTCAAGCATTTGTATTATTACAAAAAAAAATGTCAGGGCTTACACTGCATATCATCAACACTAATCATCATCATCATCATCATCATCATCATCATCATCATCAATATTGTCATCATGGAATCATAAGCCTACTTATCTCTTTCACAATACATTTTCAAGAATTGTTAGAAATTCTAGACAAATTGTAGTTAAAGTTTAAAAATTAGACCTAAAATATCCTGTTTGTGTTTTTTGTTTTGTTTTGTTTTGTTTTTCCCCTGCTGTATCTTCCTACTCCAGGGTAATTTATCAGTTATTTGGGAGAAGCTTCATCAGGGACTTTCATAAGATACTGTTTTCAACCTAAACACTACACCCTGCTTTCTCCACATGCTTTGTAAAACTTTCAAAAGATCTTGGTAGTTAAGACCTATTTGGAGTAAGATGAACAAACCAAGGAATGTTTAGAAAGCTGAGAGACTTTAGGAATTGGATCAAGAAACCAAAAGTGACAGGTGTTAAAATTTTTGAGTTACATGTATCCATCCATATTCTTTATAGCTCTATCTTACGTTGTTGCATGGAACCTTCCCCTCTTGCTGGGTCACACGGTCCTTAAGGCAGATAGAAATTTGCAGTAGGGATATGGTATTTTCAAAAAACAAGTATCATATTTATTTAAAATGATGAGATGCCATAGAATCCCAGATCTTTTTATGCACAATCATATGATTTAAAAAATAATGGCAAATAACTGAAAGCCAACTTATAGAGCCCCCAGCCTTTATCTATACAAGCAAACGAAGAACACCCTGGGGCTCAACCAGATTCATTGCTAAATAATGTCCCTTGCCTGGAGAGGTGAAATTGAACAGAAATGTGAACAATAAGATTGATAAAAAAAAAAACACCTCTCTTTAGCATTCATACTGAAGAGATGCCAACCCTTTAAGGTGGCATGTTATAATATGACTTGCATATGATCCTTTTTATTAGAATCCATCCCCATTAAGCAAAATATTGCAAGCTGCAAAAATGTCACCTTCTCTGCCCACCACCCAAAAAAAAGGAAGTTTACACAAAGCTTTAGGATGACTGTGGAGCTTTTAGGACTCCGTCATACAGACTTTTTGTTTTCCTATGGAGACCATTTAATCTTATCACCCTAAATTCCTGAATAAATAGAATATCTTTATCAACGCTTTCCCTAACCTGTGCTGTGCAGTTTGTTAATTCCAACTGTGTATTTTCTATAGTTATTTGTGAAATAACGTCTTGTTTGCTACACAGTAGTACTCAGTGGTTATAAATCAATTCCTTAAAGCAATTAATTAAAAAAATTAAGGCAGCTAATCCAGCCTAAGGCCTCCAAACTCATGGATCACCAGCTGGGTTTATGGAAGCCATCTGGCATATACTGATTTTTCTTTTATTTCTTTTTAAAATTTGCAGCCTAGGTTGTTCAATCAAGGTCTTTCCTTGAAAGATTCAGGACACAGCATCTCGCTCCAAAAGCCATCTAAATGTCGGTAAGTGCATATATATATATATATATATATATATATATATATATATATGATGTTAGGATAATAAATTTCACCTGAGGAATAATATTACATGTTTTACTTTGGAAAATGTCATTTATGAACGCCCGTTTGTTTTCCCTGTTCCTCCTTAACGATTTTTCTAAGCCTCAGAAACACCCACATTTTAATTCAGAAATTCTCAAACCTATAAGGACCAATAATACCTTTTAAGAACAAAAGCTTTAACAATGTTTTCTATACTATAATGAAATTCATAGATTCTATAACTTACCTTCATAAGGAACACAACTTAAGACAATGGCATAAATGTAAGGGAGACATTAAAGTAATAATAAATACTAGTGTTCAGTATGAACTTGAGATATAATTACATTGAAGTCATACTGAAGTCCTGAAATGCTTACAATTCGACATAGAATCACTATGAATGAGGCACCTACTATAGATATGATACTATAAGAAAGATACTATAATAGAAAAATTCCATTTTTGATGTCAGCAAGGTGAAAGTTTTCAAGTTGCCGCCCCTCCCCCTTCCTCTACATACTGGGTAATTAGATCAGAAACTCCTCCATCCACTCCCCCTGCACACCCTCTGCCTCAGCTCACAGGTGAAAATTTAAATCACAGTACAGCACCCCACTCACTCCATCTCATAATCATAATAAAACTCTAAGCTACCCATTTCCTTTTATTTTTTATTTTTTATTTTTTTTAAAGATATTATTGGGGAATTGGGGGAGGGGAACAGACAAGCTAGTTGTGGAGGACATTGCTTCACTAGCCCATGTTAGTATTGTGATCATTGCTCTCTTCGCAGGTGAGGCAGATGGGTTGCTGGCCATTGGACGGCCAATCATGGTGGCTCTTGGCAGCTCACACCACCTGTCGGCCACTCATGTTGGCTTCCAACCACTCACGGTAGCTTATGGCAGCCCATTCAAGGAGGGGCTGCAGCCTAGGCAGTCCCTGGCAACTCATGGCAGCCCAGCTCCAGGTTGAGCTGTTGTTCACCACCTTAGCTGTAGAGGGCGCAGTGTTGCTGGTCCTCATGTGAGATCCGAACCGGGGCCCCGGTGCTCAGAGCTGGCGTCCCAAGCCAACTCCTAACCAATGTGCCATCCGACCGGCCCTCCTTTTATTTTCTTGTTTCTCCCCAGATGTAACCTGAGCCCTTATTCCTGGAGGAATCCACTTCATATTTACTATGTGAGTAATAAACTTTATTTCATATCCAGGGGTACCTGTTTGTCGTTAGATCAGCCATTCATAATTTGTGTGGGGGGGGGGCGGGGGGGATGTGGGAAGAGGGGTATTTCCTGTATTCAGCAGATGCAAGGTGCCCAAACGTAAAGAAAAGATATAACCGTGTATTGTTAGTGATTTATATACTAAAAGCTGTTATTTTATCATTGTAGGTATGGATTTTTTTTGAAATGGTAAATAAGGTTTCATAAAGTTTGACAAAAAAGTACAGCCTTCCTCTGATCTACCTGTTACTTCTGTATTTAAAAATAGCTAAGGCTAGTAGATTGTTTATTGTCTGTCAAGCACTGTTGTAGTTTCTTTACATTTACTCATTACAACATCACTCTGGTGTTATCATCATAATTTTACCAATAGAGAAACCAAAATACAGGAGGATAAGCTACTCCCCAGAGGTCACGCATCTCGTGACAGATCCAGAATTTAAACCTTAGTAACCTACCTTTGTAGCCCTCGCTCTTAATCAATACCCTATTTTGGTCCTAAGGTACTTTTCATGTATGTGCAATACAGTTAGATTCCAATCTGAGTATTTAAGTAAAAGTTTTTCCTCCACACATCTCTGGTGGGATGATCAACAGATAACGGGGTACAGGACAGTATTAGCTACTTCACATTGCAGGACCAGGGCCAGCTCACTGCCCATTGGACCTCACGCACCTGATAGCATTCAATCCCACACCTACTGCAGCTGTGAAAATAAAAACACCACTGAGAATTTATGAAATGCTCAAAGTTGGGAGTCATTCCTCTGTTGACACTATTGCTTTACATTTTTTATGAAAATGGATGTGGGAGATAAAAATATTGCAATTTGCCTTTTTATATAATATAAGCATCTAAAACCTATCTGAAGGTTGGTGAATAGGAGGTAAGTGTGACCTTGAACAAGTCATATAAATCCACAGCATAGAAGCTGGCATTGCATACTGAGATGGTAGATGTTTGACTTTTTTTAAGTATCCACATTCAGGGCATTCAAGGTTTAGAAGACAGGTGGTGTTTTGAGAACTAGATGTTGTTCTTTTCACTTAACAAAATCTCTAGGATTTTGTATTACATGTCTGTCTAGTTTCAACACCTATTTTTGGTCTCACATTTCTACTCTTTCAAGTCTTTCAAGTTAGCTCTAGAGAAAAGGTTTTAGGGATGGATAAAGCAACTTAATATTATTTCTTATTTTGTATTTATTTAAGCTTATTATCAAAGCATCTATATTTGAAACTTTCAAAGCAATTAATCTCAAGTAGCTTTAGGTTTATTTTTTAATTTTAGAATTTTCCAGAGATTACTTTGTCTGAAGTCATAAAGATGAGACTATGACAAAATCAAGTTTACCAAAACACATTTGTAAATTGCATAATTCTCCATGTATTTTTGCCATGCAGGGCAAAGTATATTGACAGCCCATAAAATATTTAAGTGACAACAAAAGAAGTTAGTTTGTAACAGCTTTGTTGAGAGTTTTAATATTAATGTGAATATTTTCTTATTCATTATTTCTGGGTTTTATTTTATATAGAGTTTTACATCTCTTATAACAAAACTTATTTGTATATTTGTTATTAAAATTTGACACAATGAGGTCTGAGTTGCTCTTATACCTTACAAAACATTTTTTAAAGTTTTATGCTAACTCCCCTCTATCACATTGTTTGGCCTTTGGGAGGAATATAATTTTTCTTTGGCTTATTTTAAACAAAGTCGCTACATTCTAATACAATTAATGAATCACTGAAGAGATACTAGAGGAACCAGAGAATGCATCAAAAATTATTTATGACTAATTCAGAAGCATGTAGATACATAGTTTCAAAGTTTGGAGAAATAAATGTGGCATTTATCAGTAATGTTTTCATGTCAATGGGATAGAAATAATTGAGTAAATCCCATTGCAAACATCAGTTCTCAACTGCCATTAGGAAAATGCTGAGCATCTCATTTCTCAGATATAGTCAATTTTAATGATATTCGCAAGATCAACTTCCTGTCAGCAGATGCTATAGAAAAAGCAAGGCAACGAATACAAAATCTTGTCAATGGGAAATTATCCTTAGACAAAGTGAAACACTGTGAGCCTAATGATTAATAATAACATTTAACTTTGCAATGTTTGACTGAAATAATGATGAACAACAAAGTACAGAAATAAAAAATGGGGACAATTATTTCTCCTACTCGTTATACACACACAGACACACAGAAACACACACACACACACACACACACACACACACACACACACATACACACACATACAGAGTGTGCCAGAAAAGGTATACCAATTTTAAGAAAGGAAAAAAAAACTGTATTAATAGAAATACTCAATATATACTGATAACAAGAGATGAATACAAGTCATGTTTCACTTCTGCAATTACAAGAGGTGCTCAAAGTGGTTACCATCAGTGTCCGGACACTTATTATGCGAACTACTGTTTGAGCATAGATAACATCTCTTAAAATGCATACACCTTTTTTTGGTACCCCTGGTATATATTATTTTTCATTGACTGAACAACTTAAAATGCAAACTGTTTCATCGTTTAGTTAAAAGATACTGAATACTAACTCAGGAACACGGGTTTCAGTTTCAGCATTGTTAGAAGTTCTGTCAGCTGTTTTACTTACTGAATGCTACATGTATTCCCTTATATGAGAAACAAGGTTGCACGAGATAGGGTTTTCAATTTATACTCGATGGTGTTCCCTGATGGACCATGGTGGCAGTAGAGGATGAGCATGTAAGGGATGAGGTAGAATGATTCTTAAGTTTTTTACCTTTGTTTAAAGCCAAATAGATTTGCCTTTGTATACTTTGCATGTTGGACTGCTGCATAAGCTTTAATTTGAAGCAGGCATTGGTAATTTACTTCTCCTTTGCAGAAAGGTTTGAAAATGATTTCTCTCTAACTATTCCTGAAAATGAGAACTGTAATTCTGAATTTCTCTCCCAATGGCACATAGGTTTCAGTCAATGAAAACAAAAATTCATGTTCAAGAGAAAAGATTTTTATTGTGCAATGACATTTGGTGACTTTGTAGTAGGTGCACATCAGTATTTGTTCCTGGATGCAGAAGCCCAGAGTGGGTTTTTCTATGTGGGTGCTGGTGGGTCCTGACAGAAACAATTCGCCAGCCAGCTCAGCTCTCACTGCAACTGCTCCTCTCACTAGACTCCACACACCAATTTTGAAGATGTAAAACATCAAGTGCTTGCGTGACTAGGTGTCCGCCAGTACATTACCCCATACCTCCACCTCCAACTCTGCACTGCCTTTCGCCTGCTTTGTTGTTTTTATTTCTGCTTTGAGATTCAAAATAATACTTGTCCCTGTTGTAGTATTAACCTCCATTTTCACAAAAGGAAACAACTTTAATCAGCACCAAGGACAACATCAGAGATAAAACAGGTTTGGCCATAGTTAGCAGCAAGTAGGAATATAAGAAGTTACTACTAGCAGAAAGATAGAATGAACCACTCTAGGCCTTTTGCAATTGCTCAGGATATACAAGTATCATGGGTACAAAGATTCCTAGGGATTGAGATGAAGCAGAGTGAATATCAAGATCTTCACCATGAACACTGAAAAGATTTGTTTTCCCTCTTTGCCAAGGGCCCCTCCAATTCAATATTAATTATTGAATTATTAATTATAATGGTTATACATTATATTTCCGTGTACTATGAGTGTGTACCTTTCTATCTCTCTGCTCTTGCCTCAGTTTAAGTAGCAACAATGGCTCAGTGAAGCAGGTTGCTTAATTGCAAGATAAAAATATCACTCACATATTAAAAAGTGGGCATTTATACACTGAAGGCTGAGATATGAGCTGAAAATAGAATATGGAGATAAGAAATAAAGGAATGACTTATATTACAGAGGAAGCAAGTCTTGTCACTTCAAAGCCTAGTGCCAAAGAGCATGGGGCCTTGGGAAGAAGGGACCTTGGCAGCGAGAGGAGGTGATCCATCTTCCGGAAAATTAAAGGTAAAGTGCTTTTCACTAAGAATTCAAGTAAGAATGTTCCACCAGCTCTTGAATGAGCCACTAACCACAAACTGAACAGAAAACTGGGGCCCTGGATACACTCTGTGATCGAGAAGGCTCACAGAAATAACCTTTCCCTGGAATATATTCACACCATGCTAAACTTTGAAATTACCCCGTAATCTTGAACTGCATTGCATGCACACACAGCCTTGGTAGATTTGACCACTTTAGATATATGTTACCTTTCATTTAACAGACAAAAAGACACATGCTGAAATTTAGTTGAATGCTTAGAGAAAAATGGGATGTACTGATATTTGGGGAAAAGCTATTATAAAAAGTATATTCTCTCTTTGGAGATGTATAAAAATAGAAGTTATTTGAAGTTTTGACTGACTTACATTTTCTTCATTTTTTGGCCGCAAAAGCATCCAAGGTCATAATTTGATAAATTTGCTAATTAAAACCAAAATGAGAGAATATGAGGAAACATAGTTTCCAAAGCTATGAATTTGCTGTATTTATTTAGAAAGGTTAAGATTCTGATGTGCCCACTGCTATTATAATTTCCCAGTTTTATTATTTAAAATGAATTGTTCTTAATTTTTAGTATAGCATTAGACACAAGAATTTCAACAGGAATTATGAATATTTTCTCACAATATGATAAATAATTTTCTCATGTTAAAACTTAATTTTAACTAAAACAAGAGTTGAAGGGTTTAGCTTATCATATCTACATATATAGTCCCTTCTGGTATATTTAGAGTGTAGTTAATTCTCTTTAAAAAGTTAACTCTATATCTATTCTATCATTAGGCCTACAATTTAAACATATGCAGATGTCTTTCCTGATTAATTGCAAAGCTTGGATTCTTAGGTCAATGTTCTACATAAGGAGCAGATTACTTTTAAACGTTGTTAATTCGCTATTGATCACTATGAAAGTCTTTGGCACCTAGTGGAGAGACTCCTTTGGAATAGCTTATGAGTGTTTATGTCTATTGTGAACTTTAAAAAAGTTTCTATTCTGCAACAGTTATGTTTGAGTTGCTTATGTTTGGTATACCTTATCCTTACCCTGTTATTGATATGTTGGTAGAACTTGCGTATTATTAATATTATAAAGAGTAATTTTCACTAGGATTAACAATGAAGTTATTCATTTCAGACCCTATATTTTTCAATGTGTGTTTTGAAGGCACACAAGGGTGAGTTTTTTTCATCTGCCTCCCACTCTAGTCCCTCTTCAGTAGAATGTCAATGAATGGAGAATTTTTTTTTCATTTTTATTTTATTATTATTTTTTTTCACATGAAGGTGGCTTAGTGGCATTTTCCCAAAGCTAGAATGCATTGTTATAGAAGGAGCTTGGCCTTTCCTTCAAACATTAGACATTATCAGTGTATACTGTGAGTTCCTGTCACATCAGGATGGCCTAAGAAATTGAAAAAAAAAAATCACCAGTGCATCAACATTTATGAAATTGTTCTTTCTAAACTATCCCTCTGTGTTTTACTCTTGTGGTTATTGGAGCATCAGAGTTAGTATAGGAAAAGCGCTGACGGACTTCAACATTTCAACATTTATTCTTGAAATCAAATCTGTAGAAGTACTTAACCTGATAATGTATATGTACTTAAAGCTTTCAGAAATTACAATTCTCAATAGTGGAATTTTAGAAGCATTCACTCCATTGAAAGAACGCAATGATAATATCCCCTTTCCTTGCTTTTTGGTCTCAGCCATCATTGTGAATAAATATCATAAGGATGATAAAGAAAAAAACAAATCTATGAATATTGTTGCATAATTATCTGCATTAAGAATTCAAAAATAGCATACAGACATATAATTAAAAATAATAGATATATTTAGAAAATGTCTGCTTGAAGATCAGTACATAATAGTGTATATTTTATACACTAACAGAAAGCATATAGAAAATATAATATTTATGTTATTAAATAAGACCTCAATAACTGTTATACCATGAAACTAAAAATATAATTTACTTATTTTTTCTAATTCATATTTTGACACAGTACTAGTCCAGTTAAAATTCCAACAAGATTCCAGTGAAACTTGACAAATTCTTTCTAATATTTGTATGCAAGTAAGCTGGAATAGGAAAATTCTCCAACCAGATATCGAAATTGATTTTCAAGTTAGGACAATTGAGAATATGAGATCTATGGCAGGGATAAGCAAATGAAATAAAAGAACAGGAAAAAATATTCAGAAAAAAATACACTTATGTGAGAACTTGGATTTTGCAGATTTGCCTTTGCATAGTACTAAGAAAATGATGCCAGAATAATTTGTTTTTTGAGAGGAATGTTAAAATTAGGTTTTTAGTTTTCACTATATACTAGAAAATAATTGCTGATAGATTAATTTTTGAAATGAGATGTGTTTTTAGTCATTTAGAGGGAAATCTGTTTTACATGTATGAATCACAGCATTTAAATCAATTCATATAATGATCGAAGTATAAAGATAATATATTTTATATAATAAAAAGAAACACAGGACATGAAACATAGACTGGGTTCTTCTATAGTAACCTACAGCTTTACTGATTGTATAAAGCTTTCCAATGGTTATCTCATTTAAACCTAATGATAAACCATGGAAATAAATAGGGGCAGTATCAGTTTCCCAGTTCTAGGAGATAATGAGCTGGACAGAAAAAAATGTCTCTATCCCCTACAAAGATACCCGAGTCCTAATTCCCAGAACTTGGGCTTGTTACCTTGCAAAATAATGGGGCTTTGCTGATGTGATTATGTTATGGATACTAATCTGACCCAATATAAACATAATGTCCTAATGTCCTTGTGAGAAGGAAGCAAGAGGGTCAGAGTCCCAGGAGGAGAAGTGATGCTGGAAGCAGAGGGTGGAGTGAGGCAGAAAAGGGACACAAGTGTGTGAATGCAGGCAGCCTCTAGAAGCTAAAAATGGCCAGGAAACGGATTTCCTTCTGGAACTTCCAGAAGGAATACTGTCTTGTCAACACCTAGATTTTAGGACTTCTGACCTCCAGAGCTGTGAAATAATAATTATGAGTTGTTTTAAGCCACTAAGTTTGTGGTAATTTGTTAAAGCAGCAACAGGAAGCTGATATAGATGAGAAAACTAAGATTCCAAAACTATAAATAATTTTATCCCAAATCTCAAAGCGAGTATGTTATTGAGCTAAGAAATAACACAGAATATTTTACTTGTTTTGGGGGATTGTTGCGGGGAAACCAGACAAAGAGACAGGACACCAAGGCTTGGGGAGCAACTTTTATTAATGCCAACACTGGCTCAGCAGATTTACATCCAGAGGCTGAGCCCCAACTCGGGTGGGACTCGGCGCTATATACCCTGAAGTTTTCAGGTTGGCAGCTAAGATTTATTATTAGAAAATGTGGCCATTATGTCAGTTTCTGACTGGCTCCCTGGTGAGGTAGGAATTTGGAAATATTAAACACAGAAGTCTTGCTGACCATACCATCCAGGAATGTCATTGTCTGAAGCCCGCGCGAAATCCTTAGTGACCACATGGTCTGGGAAGGCCTTTGTCTAGGGCCCACTGCCACAGGATCATCCCACATAGAACTGTTATAATACAATCCAATGTGAAGACAGCCTCAGAGGATATGAACAGACCCTATATTGAAAACTTGGTTTAGAAGTCAATCAAAATCACATAAATAAGTGAGTGAAAGTGGGCAATAGGAGAGCCCATCCAGAGTCAATCAGAATGTGATACTGACATGAACAGTGATAGAGATAAAGGCATAAAAGAGTGTTCTAGAAACCCATAGAGTCAAAATTACTCTTGAGGTTCCCTTAAATCACCAAAGATGTAAAGCTAAAGTAGATAAAGACTGTTTTGTGTTTTTTATGTGATAGTCAGATGATGCTACCAGGGAAGACAAAGGACAGGCTCAGGAAAACAAAGCGTATTATACTCACTGTTTCTAGACAGGAGATGCAGCACACCATGCAGAGCCACGTGGGCGAGCACCAGGCCTTTGGTCAGGAGACAGAAGACAGTAGGGAGAGAAAAGTAGAGACCAGAACCTTTACTGGGGTTTTTGTATGAAAGGAAAGGCAGGGCAGAATAAACAGTTTAAGACTGGCTAGTTTGAATAATTTAATGGGGCCCTGGGATATAGAGACTGTCCCCCCATTGCTTGGTACCTGACCCTGGGTGATTATGGTTCAGTGCTATTTCCTCTTGGAGTATACAGGCCACATAAGGAATTGAATGGCCCTGATAGCTTAGTTTGCATATGTAAGGTGTGCTTTCAGCGGTGCCTTTTGCTATTTCAAATAATAGGTCAGCCTTAGATGGCCAGTCTCTCCCCAGCCAGTTGTTTGTTTTTTAGGTTATCTTTACGATGTCAAGACACGATAGTATTTAAAGAAAAAAATATAAACAATACAGCATGGTAAGAAATCTTTATGCCTTTGTAATAAGAATTATTGCTAAAAGTATTGACCATATAACAATGTTTAAATTTGGCAAGTAACATGAACAACTTCATTTAAAGATTGTGAAAAAGTAAGCTGGTAGGAGAACGGTTTCCCACCGGCCTTGAGCATCCTTGCATATTCTTGCTGAGTGTGCCAGACTGAAAGCTCTCCTGAACTGAGTGGTTTCACGGGGGCCACATAGGTAACTGCGCAGGCCCAAGACACTGGTGTGACTCCTGTGTAACTGCTTGCTTCCCTGAGGTTGTGGGAAGGGGGTGACAGAGGATGAGGAGGACTGGCCTGTTTTCTGTTTGGTACAATGTTTGCTCTCTGGTCAAAGTATACGCTGGGCCCTTAGCCCTGGGTACCTCAGCTGTGAATTCTATCTGCCTTGCAAGTGGTATGTACCTTGTCAAAGATAAATAAAGGTGGATGCTAGATAAAGTGGTAAGGACAGATTTTAATCATAATATACTATTGCAATAAGCAAAAGAGTTCAGGGTGCACTGAACTCAATTTCAATTTGTACAGAGGTGACTGTGCTTTCAAGGGAGAATGAGGGAATAGTGATCAGGGTGAACCAGGGCTCAGCAGAGTCAGTGAAGGGAAAAATTACAACAGTACAAAGGGAGTGTTGGTCCTTGTGAAATCCATCTCAGTTTGCTAACTGGTGTTTATAAAAATTAGCCTCCTATCTTCCCTCAGAGGCTGGGAAACACGGGCCCTATCTTTAGGTGTTCGGTGGAACAAACAGTAAATTATTTTTGTTGCCTTGAGTTTTCTCAGGCAAGTACTTTAGGAGGGGATAGAATTATCCCATGGATGTGACCTTGTGCTGTCAGAAACCATGTTAGTGTTTCATTCAAGTCTTTATAGGCCCAGGTTAAGGCCTGGTTGACAGAAGGGCTCAGGAGGGTCAGTCAAGGTCAAGGAGAGAATCTTTGCCAACCTTGACCCATCACATCACTGTCATGGAACTTGAAGGCAAAGGGAACTGCTACTCATGCTGTTTGCTGTGTGCTGGGAGTAGCAAGCTCTTCTTTCTTATTTAGAAGTTTTTTGTTTGTTTGTTTGTTTGTTTATTTGTTTTTATTTTCTTCAGCACCCATGATGCTGTGGCAAACTTGCAAGTACGGTGCAATCTCAGACCCTTCACAATTCTTGACAGCCATAAAATTAAAGAAGATACTTGTTACACCTAGAACCAACAAACACTTAGCATCCAATATATGTAAAGAATTCCTGAGGATCAGTAAGAAAAGGAAAAACAAAGTACAAACAGGCATAAGAAAGGATTGGTCATTTAAAACAGGAGAAAATGTTGAATGACCACATAAAAATATGTTCTTAATGTCACTTGTAATTAGTGAAATGATAAATGAGACCACAATAGAGTGGAATTTTACACTCATTTTTTTGGCCACAAGTAAGATGTGTGGCAATACCTAGTTTTAGATAAGATATGGAGCAATGAGGAATTGTATAGTTTGTTGCTTTGAATATAGATCGGTAAAAACCTCCTCTTTGGAATAAAATAGCATTCAATACTCTATAATCTTGCAATACAGTAGTTCCCCCCTTATCCACGGGGATACATTCCAAGAACCCCACTGTATTCCTGGAATCATGAATGGTACCAACCTCTCTATGATTTCTCTTATACATACCTTTGATAAAGCTTAATTTATAAATTAGGCACAGTAAGAGATTAACAACAATAACCAATTACAGCTGCAGAAAGTGAAACCATGGATGGGGGAGAGGGGGTCCATATTATTTTATTACCTTGGCAAGTGAAGGGTAGCACAATATGCCTCTCCAGATGTGACTGTAGGAGCTCAGAACATGTCACCCCAAAATGTGTCCTTTTGGTATATTGATTATTTTGAGCTGTAGGCACTTGAAAGCAGCTAGAGGAGGGAGAACCTTTCTGTGAACTCCTCGTGTCTGCTTAAAGACAGAATAGTTACGGGGATGTAAAGTACAGCATAGAGAATATAGTCAGTGACGTTGCAACAAGGATGTATAGTGCCAGGTGGGTACTAGACTAATTGGGGGGATCATTGCATAAATTTTATAAATGTCTAACAACTATGCTGTATATTTGAAACTAATATAAAATAACATTGAATGCCAACTATAACTAAAAAAAAAATTATAAATAAGTGAATGAATGGATGAATGAATGAATGAATGACAAATCTTCCAACAGGAACTCCATTGCATGAATCTCCTCCCTGGGAATTTCATCAGCTAGTGCAGGTTGACTCATCACAGGAGAGGACACTGGTGGTTAACACTACACCCAAACAAACTTGGTCATGAACTATCAGACCTCCCATCCATTCTTCCAAACACCCATTCAGCTTTCTGAAAAAAATAATTTCCTCTCCACTGAGTTGTCTACATTCACCCTTCCCTGTCCCTACTGAGAAAATTTTTAAGCCTGAATTGTAAGCCACCTCAGGGAGTTATTCATTTTTCCCTGGGTATCATCCTTGTATATGTGAGGCATACATGTTAATCAACTTCTATTTGCTTTTCTCCTACTAATCTCTATTTCATTGCAGGGGTCAGAACAGAGAATTCCAAAGAGTAGAGGGGAAATTCTTTTTCCTAGCCGATACAAAAATGCAGCAGGGGACACACATGAGATTATTAATAGCAATGCTGTTCATAAGGGGAATAGACAGAATGTAACCCAACTATCCATTGAAGAGGGGATACGTGTATTGAATTAAAGAACTATTTTACAGATGTGATTTTGAATAAAATAAAACCACACTCAATGGCATGAATGTGCATCTTAGCAAAATAAATATGAGCCCCTCAAAGCGAGTGTTAGCATATTACACTTCTTCTATAAAGTCCAAAATGGGCAAGCTTTTAAAAATATTTGATACATTATTGAATGTATGCCATGAAGCCAAAATTCAATAGAGTTAGTTGGCAACAGGACAGGGAGACAGAATTTGAAGTAATGTACACATGTAGTCAATCTTATTGATAGCATTCAATTTAAATATGGTAACCTGATCATGGGTATTTTTTTAATAATGTTTTGTAATATACATGTATCCATACTTTATATATTCATAATAGAAATCAAATCCTGTATAATAATTTAAATAATATATGATAAATAAAAAATTAAGAATTTTTAGTATATAGAGAGGGAAATAATAAATTCATAATTTGGATATAAAAGCATAGTTTCTGTAATGTCTAAGAAGACAATGTGCAAATAATTTTATTCAGCTATTGAATTTCATAACAATATCTTTGTTTTTCAAATTCTAGGGTGTTTTCTTGTTCAATTCTAATAATTCTACTTTTGTTCTATCTACTTAAACCTGAAAAGCCATAGAAAAATTTCTCCTGTTCCAAGAATGATTTGGGTCCTATTCTGACCAGTGAGGTCTAACCTACATATCCTCTGAAGTTCAAATTCAAACAAATTCTTTTAAATCAGGGATTGTCCTAGATTCACTCCCTAGACAAGCTTTTTCACTGATAAAATATATACTTATTTCAGATCCATACTTTCTTATGTGAAATTCAGGAACAGTAACATCCATACCTGTAATTTAATTGTAGATGTAAGTAAAAAAGTCTATGACTTCCTTATGTTATCTTTTTGGAAAATATTTATTTTTTTAAACCTAAACCAGTACCTACATTGATTGTCTTATGTTAAATGCCCAGCCTTGCATACCTGAACAGAATCTGAGAAATGTGCTAATTAAACTCACCCTGAGTTTATGGAAATAGTTTGTCAGAAATTTGTGTATTCACTTAGACATAAATTATTTCTTTTACAGTATATATGCATACCTCCTCTGATTCTATCATTCTTGCTCTATAATGCATTAAATATTTAAGAACATTAAGTTACTGTTCTAAAAGACCAGTAACTATTTACAGGGTTTTTTTGGGGTTTTTTTTAAAATGTGCTTCAACAAATCAGCTATAAGGAAAACATGACAAGTCATTAATCCTTGTTAGTTTTTCTTCAGGTGTAGGTAAAATAGAATTTCCCAACTTCAGGAATTTGGCTCAACCTTAAGAATAATGACAAAAGCAAATAATTTCTCTTACATTTTACCAAGAAAAATGCCTTTGTCATAAGTTTTCTGAATGAAAACTCTTCATGGAAGAGAATTTTGTGAGCATTTTTTTACCCATTATTCTGTTTGGATTTTTTTTTTTAACCAAGTAAACAGTGCATTTTTCATTTTATATACTTTATGATGAGCACCTGAACCACAAAATTCATTAAAATTTTAAAATTATTTTAGTCTGCTGTGGGAAATACATTACCTTTTTATGTTTTCTTATCTCCCTACTTAGCTCCCATATTTCTTTGTATACCCAGTGTGATGGAAGTGTAACTCTTTCAGAGATTGATAGCTAGGATGGAGGGGGCACATGTTTTTTCAAAACAATCAAACTCTGCAAGTTTCTTTTTACCTAATTGTTAACATGGGTCCACTTCTTCTCTTAGTGACTATCAGTGCATTTAATATACTGTATTTCCCCATGTATAAAACGCACCTTAATTTTGGGGCCCAAAATTTGAAAAAAAGTGTATTACATAAAGTTATTGAACTCAAGTTTTATTCATCATAAAATTCATACAACTCCTCATCACTGTCAAAACTCCCAACCATTAGCTTGTCCTCATCTGTGTCTGATGACGAATCACTGTCATCATTTATTGCCTCTCATGGCCTCCTGCTGCTGTGGTGTTTTCAGTAGGGTTTCTTCTTCCTGTAGCCAGTCTCGGATTGTTTTCTCAGTTGGAGGAGAACCAAACTTACGTTCAGCAGCACAATTTCCATTCACTTTTGCAAACTGGGTCACTTTTAACTTGAATTCAGCACTGTACGAAAATCTTTTCTGAGCCTTTTCTGGGCAGAACGTGGCAAAACGTAATCTACCGCAATATACCGGTAACAAGTGCAAAACAATGAGCGCAAAGACAAGCGCGAAAAAGTGGGACATGCAAGCAAACAAATCTACAACCACTGTATAAGATGCACCCAGTTTTTAGACCCTAAATTTTTTGAAAAACAGTGTGTCTTATACATGGGGAAATACAGTAGTTGTGTAATGTAATTCTAGAAAGCGATCTTTAATGATAATGGAATATCTCAAATGGGATGAAGAAAAGAGTATTCTCTCTTCTCAGTTTTTTCTCCTGTCTTTTGAGGATTTACACTTGCCTGGAATTATCAGCTACTGGGAGAGTAATTCTGTGTGTCTGTGGTGATGCAGAGCATGGAACACCTTCTGTTGGGCTTCCCTGTGATTATTTTTGTATCTCTGGTGAACCTTATGCAAGGTTATTGCTTACCTATGTAAATGTTCTCTGGTTCCACTGAAAAATTATGTAAGTTTCCTCCTAATCTTCAAAGCGGTTGCAATAGTTACAAAAATTTAGACTGACCTTATAATAGTGTCTTCTCTTATTCACTATAAGAAATTAAGGAAAAAAAATTGGAAAATATGATTTATTTTAGCCTGCTATTTATAATAGAAAATAATAGTTATTTTCTGTGATTTTAGGTCTTCAGTTTTATTTGTATAAAAAAGGGAAAACTAGAATTAGCCTTCCATCTTCAGATATCACTGTGCACTACAGAATCTCCAACCTCTACTAGGAAGACAGTCACATAAATCTGCTTAGTCTACAAATAAATTTATAGAGGCATCTTTAAACTGCTCTGAATAAAAAGTATGATTATAGAGGGAAAACAATTTTTTTAAAGTAATGTAGCTAAACTCCCTTATGATTGTATAGGGAAATGTAAACACCAAAGCTTCCCTTATAATAAAACATAATAATACCAGATAAGTTTTTGAGCATAGCGTGCACATTAGACAGATAAGCACCATAAAATGCCTAGACAGACAGAAAATAAAAAACAACACAGAGTCACAGATTTGTTATGAAAATGTCGTTATCATCAAGGATGTAGAGCTTTTTTTAGCATTTGAAAATATCTCCTTGAGATCTGAGATTTTTTGTTTTTAATTATGTTATTTTGTAATTCATGAGTATGGAACTCACAGCAAACCAAAGATCCTTCTTTCAGCCATAAAGATGGGACTGGCTGAAGCAATCAGGCCCAGTGCTAAGGAATTTACCCCCAATGCTCTGTCAGTGGTCTTTTGTGATGACATAGGAGTGAAAGCCAAGATGGAGTACAGATTATGGAATTATCATTGTGCATGAAACACCAAACAACCCTAAGCAAAATACAGGAAAAACATTTTTCAAAATGCTAGACATCAGTGAAGAATATTGATTCTTGACAGATGGGGGCAAAAAGATAATGATCCCTACAATTGCCCCAGTATACTCTATTAAGAGAATTTCCAGGGATCAGTGCAGGGAGGGGAAAGTAAAAGGGAAACTAGTAGTCTCCTTGCATTAAGACAATGAAACTGAGAGTCCAGGACAATCAAGGTAGCTTGATCATGTAAGTAGTGTACCAGAGAAGAGTGAACTGCATAGAAACCCAGAAATCTGCACTTTTCCTGGAGTATTTAATGGCGTACCAATCAATGTATGTTTGTGAAGAAACTACCCAAAGATAGGAAATAACTAAAGTGTTAGGAAAAAATATTGCTTGGCAGTCCTATGGGGCCAAGAACAGTAACTGTTCTCAGCTAGATTGGAAACACCCATTAGTTCACAGGACATTGGGTAGAGTAGTTTCAAAGTTCTTTCCTTGGTAGTGAGAAATAATTAACCTTACACGAGCACTGCTTCAGACCCACTTCATGAGTCATAAAAACAAGCCCTGAAAGTATTAAACTGTTTAAAAACTGCATCTGAAAACAAAGCTTAAGAATATTTACAGGAATACAAAAGTATGTAGCACCACCAAGTTAAATTCACAAGATCTAACATCCAAAGATTACCAGGCATCCAAAGAGGAAAGTTGAAAAGCAATCCATAATTAGAATAATCTATCCATCAAAACTGATGCAGAACTGACACAGATATTAGAATTAGCAGAAAGAATATTAAACGCATTATTTTAACTGATTCCTGTTTTCAAAAAATTAGAGATATAGAATATATAAAAAGAATCAAACTAAAGTTAGAGAGAAGTAAACTATAATGTCTGAGATTCAATATACGTTGTATGGGATTAGTAGCAGATTAGATTTGCAGAAGGAAAGATTAGAGAAAATGAACTCATAGCAGTGGAAACTATAAAAAATGAAACACAGAGGGAAAAAGGAACCTTCAACAATGAAAAGATCACCAGTTGTTAGACAACTTCAAAGCCTAATTTATGGGTAACTGAGTCCCCAAAAGAGAGAGAGGAGAAGCAGAAAAAAATATTTGAAGAAATAATTGCTGAAAATATCCAAACTTAATAAAAACAATCAACCCATAAATGCAAAAAGTTCAGTGAAACAAGCACAGGAAATGTGAGGAAAACTACACCAAGGCACATCTAATCAAATTGTTTAATACAAGTGATAAAAATAAGTTCGTAAACGTAGTCATAGAAAAAATGATTTGCTGCATGCAGAGGAACAAAGATGAAAATTATGGTAGATTTCTTGGCTATAAACAGTGCAAGTGAAAAGATGGTAGAGTTACATTATTAAAGCAATATAAATGAAAAACTATCAACTGAGAATATGGCACCTGATAGAAGTATCTTTCAAAATGATGAAATAAAGACATTTTCAGACATTAAAAAGTTGAAAGATTTTTATCAGCATTCTTGCCCTACAATAAATGTTAATGGAAGTCTCTCACACAGAAGGAAAATGATACCAGAAAAATATCTGATCTACCCAAAGAAATGAAGAGCACTAGAAATAGTTGCAATATGGGTAAATATAAAAAGATGTTTACATTGTTATATAAAACTCTTTGAAAGATAATTGATTGTCTTCTTAAAATCATAACAATGCTTTGGGAGGGTGTTACATATATAAAGATAAGTTGCATGTGTATACTATAATAATTACATCAGAATACTATTGACATGAAAATAGACACATAGGAAGAACAGAATAGAAGGTGCAGAAATAAACCCACACGTGAATGGACAACTGCTTTTTTACAAAGGCTATGCAGTGGAGAAATTATATTGACTTTTCAACAAATTGTGCTGGGACAATTGGATACCCACACTCAAAAAAGTGAGGTTGGTTCTATGCTTTGTAGTATGTACAAAAATAATTCTAAATAGATAATAGACATAAAGGTAAAACTTAAAGCTATAAAACTTCTAGAAAACTTAACAGAAAAATCCATATGAAATTGGTTTAAACAAAGATATCAGATACAACACAAAAAGCAAAATCCATAAAAGTCATTGCTCTCTAGGCTTTTAGGCATTTTAAAACAATATGCAATACAATATAATAATACAATAACCATACAATATAACAGGCAGTTATCTCGGTGAAATACTCTTTCACAGATACCTCCATGGTTAACTCCTTCATATCGAAAAACTTGCTCAATCACGTTTTTCATTGAAACGTGCCCTGAGTATCTTATTTTAAATTGCACACAGCTCTCCATCCCCTGGAACCTCCGATAACTGCGCCTGCCATATTTTCTCATAGGACCTTTATCCTCTAACATATTATGTAATTTGCCTATTAAATATTGATTATCATTTATATATTACTCTACTGAGATGTATGGTTCATAAGGAATGTTGCATGGTAGATGATTAAGAAGTATATTGAAAGAATGAAGAAAATTATCCTCCGAAATTTTTGATGTGTCATAACTGGTTGGAGGCAGACAGCAGGAACTAGGGATAGAAATGGAAAGGCAGTGTGCTGTTACTACATGTATAAAGATTTGGAGAACCGATGTTTAAGTTATTCATATTATTCTGATTTTTTGAAAATTTATTTTCAATCAAATAATGATGCCCTATTATTACTTAAAATTAAGGCAACATGTATCCCACCCTCACTAAGTCTCCAGGCCTGCCTTGTTGATGTAATCCTCTTGTCTGAATTTTACTAAGGGACAGAAATGCTTTCAAAGAGAGACTTTAACTGTGATGACCACATAATTTATCATCCAAACTGGGATCTTGAGAGAGCCCCAAGTACTAAACAGGATGGTACTCAGAGATGATAGGCAAAAACTGAGACTCAGCTAGCAAAACTGGATGTATGGCCTTGCTTCTTAAAATCCACTGGAAATACTTGGGGTATTTTGTACTTAAAGAATAAGGGTGGGATTCAAACAGGCACGGTTTCTAATCAGAAACAAAGTAAAACACTATGTAGGTTCAAATCCTTTATTAGTAATTCTGAAGTCAAAAAAGAAGTTCTGAAAACTGGTAAGGTCTTGAGCCAGTATTATGGCAAAACCCAAAGACCTGAACTCATGTGCTGTCAAAAACCTCTAAAGGCATTACTGATTTCATGTACTGCGAATGTTCATAAATTTTGCTGCAAGAACATTAATGCACATGCATGTTGTTTTCTGCCTAGGCAAGAGATCATGAAATATATGGTATAAGTAATGAGTAATCCTCATAAAATTTGAAAAATTCAGAATTCTGAATTATATCTGATCTCAATTAAGGAATTTAGAACCTATGTATCCTTTTCTTAAATATCGTCTTATTTTATCATTTTATTTCCTAATTATCCTTTTTATTATTGGCTTAAAAAAGGAGGCAAAACTTTTAAGAAGAAATGGTTTCATTTGGTGAAAGTAAGCCTTTCATTGAGAAATAGGGCCTGGAGAGCAGAGATGCTATTATTCAGCACCTGAACTTCTGGAAGCACGTAGAGGCCACCAAGTCTCCATTGCAAAGGAGAATATGGCAAAACTCTATCATCATAAGCAAATGTAGAATTTTTTCAGGAATTTATATTTTACAAACCTTTATCTTTAATATGAAACTTTTTCTATGTAGACATTCAAGAAACAATTTCTGTAGCATCAATGTGCAAAATATATACAGCACAATAAACAACATAGGGCTCTAGGAAAAATTGGGTAACTTACTCCAGTGGAGAAATAAAAGTGTCTTTCTAAATGAGGATGATTCAGTGAGTATAAAATGTATTTTTTATGTTGGTATTCTCTGAATTTTTAATATTTGCACATTACTTCAATTCTCTCTGTGGCCTGTTACTGTCAGGTTTTGGCAGATAATCCTGTGATTTTTACAACCGCAGCATTCCATGAGTTCTTAACACCCAAGGCCACCTCAGTGTAATGGCACACCACCTACAGATCAAGTTGTCAAGTACTTTCTGTAAGAAAGGACATAGCCTGTTATGATGCCAGTTCAGCTCTATAAGCAAGAGCACATTTCCAAATATGCGTTCTTTGAGTTTCAAAAGTTGGGTTTGAGAGGTAGAAACAAAAACTAAATTCTTATAGAACTTGGTTTTGTGGTTATCATGCATGTTTTACTAACTATTTGGTTTTGAAATTATTTTTTAGTTATACAGAAACATTGCAAAAGTAATGTAGAGTGTTACCCTACCCCCTCACCAAGTTCATTTACTTCTAATGGTATCATTTTTCATTACTGTAGTACATGTGTCAAGACTAAGAAACAGACACTAATACATTCTGGTTAAACTGCATACTTTATTTGAATCTAACCAGTTTTCTATTAATGCCCCCCTTTTTTCATTCTAGGATTTAATCTAGGGTACCACATTGCATTTGGTTGCCATGTCTCTTTAATCTCTTCAGGTTTATGAGAGTTTCTCAGTTTTTCCTTCTTTTTTGTGACTTTGACAGTTTTGAGGAGTAACATTCAGGTATTTTGTTGAATGCCCATCAAATTGGGATGTCTGGTATTTTTTTCTCATCATTAGATGGGACTTATGAGATTTTGGAAGGAATATCACTGAGGTGAAGTGCCCCTTCCATTAGATCATATCGTAAGGGCATAAGATGCCTACTGGTAGTGTTAATTGTGTTCATTTGATTAAGGAAGTGTATGCCAGCTTTCTCCATGTAAAGTCGCCATGCTCTATTCTTTGCAAATGAGCCACTAAATACAGCTCGTCTTCCAAAGGAGATGGGAGCTAAGCTCTACCCACTGAAGGAGAGTGACTCCACATACTAAGTGGAAGGAGATTTGTCTATTTCCTCCCATTTATTTAAGTATTTTATATCAATATGGACACATTTGCACTTTGGATTATAATCCAATAATATCGTTTTGTTGCTCATTTTTTTTCTTCCCAGTTTTTGCTATTGGGACTTTTGTTTGGCTCCTATGTCACATTGGGGTTTTTTAAACATTTCCTTTTATGTTCTGATACTATAAGATTCTCCTGGCTCATTTTTGTCAACCTTAGAACAAGGCATTTCTCAAAGGAGTCCTGGTTCCTTTTATTTGATTTATATGGTATTTAGAAATAAAAATCTGGGTTCTGGGAGTCTCTGCTGTTACTGGGTAGGATGTCGCTTCTTCTTAGCCCTCTCAGCAGACAAAGCTAAAAAAAGTATGAGTTGATCCGTATATATTCACATATCCATGACTTTCTGTAATTATCTTGTTAACTATATTGTGCAATACATCTATCTATTGAACGATCGACCCATCACTCAATAGATAGATACTCCTAACTATGATTTCGCAGTGATGTGTCTGACTCTGGTCTAATAACACAGGGTTTGTTTTGTCCTTCCGTTTTGCTTCTCTGTAACTTTCTGCCCCTACAGAGAGAAATCTACCACTATTTACTCTCCATTTACTTGTTCAACAACAGTGCATGTAAAGCATATTCAAAATTGTTAACCCATGAGAAAAAATTGCCAACTAGAGTACAATGTTTACGTAGTTACTTTTGTCTTTATCCTTACAATTTCTAATCAAAATGTCATTTCCCAAAGTTGCTTAAAAACCAGCATCTTTATTTACCTTTCTTTTCAGTGCAGTTGTACCATACATTAATAACAGTCAGATTAATTTCTCACAGTCTCTATTTCATCTTAGATCCCTGAAATCTTGGTTGATTTTTTTGTATTTATGTTAAAACAATATGATATACAGTTTTAGTAATTTTAAAAAATGAATAAAGCCATGTATTCATTATTTATGTTACTGTTTTAGAACAGTCCCATCACCTAAAAGGTCTACTGTGTATCTATCCCCTTGTACTCAACCATTTCCCACTTTTTCTAAACCCTTGGGCAACTACTGATATGTTTTTTGTGATTAAAGTTTTGCTTTCCATTTTGTCATATGAATGCAATGAAACGATATACAGCCTTTGGGTCTCCTTTCTTTTATTTAACAAAATGCATTTCAGATTTATCCATTTTCTTGCATGAATCAACAACATATTTCCCATTTATTTCTGATTACTATTTTATTGTATATTTGTCCTATAATCTCTTTATTCATTTTCCTACCAAAGGACAGATTGTTTGTAGTTATCCATCATATATATTTTAAATTTAACAAGGCCAAAGATTAAATAAAATGCATGTTTTCATAAATTATAAATAAATCACATTCCATAAAAGCAATAAGTTAAACATGCTTTTAATTCTTAAATGCCTTTTCCATTCATTTTCATTAGTGGAATTGGCACAAGTAGTAATGGTATTAACACATTGGCAGACCACCATGCTATTCCTAGACAATTTTACAGTTTTAACAAAAAATATTGTAATATAGGTATATTAAAATATTTATTTTACATTTCCATACTGAAAAATAATAAACCATGATATTAGTTGAAGAAAGCATATTGAATTCCATAACAAATCACTTACGACAAATTTTGCTTCAAAAATAGTATAGATGCATTGTAAAGTAAATGGAAATGTTAATTTAGTCATTTTTAAAGGTTTATATTTTAATGTCTTCATAATTAAGAAACACAAAAAAAGATAGCTGTTTTTGTCATCTTTTCACTCCTTTCTCATACTTTATTCCCAAATATATAATTTTCTATTATCATCAATAAAAGGGTGCCTCAGGTATACATAATCTATTGTGGTTATTTGACTATTAACTAATTCACTAATACCTCTATATACTTTTGTAATAGAAAGGGTTTCAAAATTGAAAATCAATTATGTTTATATGTAAGTGTCTTAATGATAGTAAGGAAATTGTGTGTGTGTGTGTGTGTGTGTGTATACACTGTACATTATATGTAGTATTTGTCCAATGGTATCCCTTCATTACAGTTTTTAGTCATAATAGTAGAAGATATTAGATGCATATTTCCAACAGAAGAAATATAATGTTTTAAATATACCTATGTATTTTCATGTACTTTTTTAAAAAATGATTTTTCAAGTAAAATATAAAATGAAATATTTCTGAATGTCATCCATTTCACATACGGCATGTCCATGCAATAAATTAAGAATAATATAAGTGACGAGAACCACATTTCAGAATTTGGTATTTTCCTTAAAGTAGCAATATATATAGCGATGCACCCTGAAGCCAACTGAAATGGCTGTCATTTTTTAGATCTGTAACTTTGTGAACTTTATGGCTTTGTAACTTTATAAATACACATGGAATAAATATGTGTACCACACATAGTATGCTGGTGTGTTCTCTCACTCCTTCCCAGCATAAATACTATCAATGCTAGTTAACATTTAATGAAGGTTTAGTTTCAATGAAGTAGCCATCTAAGTGCTTTAACAATATTATCTTAAATAGTTCTCATACTAATTCTTTGATTTGCTTACTAGTATGGATACCGAGTTTTTTGAATGAGAAAACTGAGGGACCCGGAGAAGTTAAGTATTATAACTTGCCCAAAGTCACATAGCTAATAAATCACAGAGCCATTTTATTTGGCCTCAGAGTCCAGCACTATATATATTGCCACTTTAAGGGAACTATCAAATCTGAAATCTAGTTTTCATCTTTTATCTTATGCTATATATTTACATATATAGTCTTATCAATTATATATAATTTTAGCAATGTAATGCATACAATTTCATATATACATCCTTATGTGTATTGTTCAGATTTTATTCAGAACATATTTTTATTTAAGCACAAACATAATTTATTTTGTTGTAGTTACCTAAATGAGCATGTGAAGTGCTCTCTGCAGACACCTATATAACCACTATTTGAAACATCTGCTTCAATAGTTTGCCTAAATGTCGACTGCTATGAAAAAGCAGGAATTAAAACTTTTCAAGTAGTATCTTACATCACTCTAAATTGAGCACAATTATCAGAAGTTGCCTTATGTCAACTCGTAAGCTCTCTCTCAATAATTCAAGGTTATGTATAATAATTCAATGTTTTTGTCAAGATATACACTAGTGAGGGATGTTGGGGGAGATGAAAACAATCAATGGGGTATGCGTTCTTCTCTACAAATGGAAAACTAAACCAAGCACAAAAAGTGTGTGTGTATACGTATATATGTCTATGTTCGCAAATATACACAGATACACACAAACACACACATGTGTGTATGCCTGTGTATACATACATTCACACATGTGCACACATATAAGTATATAATATACTTGGGTAAGCTGCTAAGCTGATAGTGCACTTAAATATGTGTGAAGCTGCAAATGGTAATTCTGCAACTTTCCGGTAACATTCGCTTTTTGAAGAGAATTAAAATTCTAAATGACAGTAGTGAATGGACAAAATATCTTCCATTGAGTAAAGCAGGGCTGTAAGTAGCAACAAAAATGAAAAGTTTCTAGATAATGATGGCACAAGTCAACAACGTAACTTGTATCTTGCAAGACGAGATGATGAGCATAAGTAGCAAAGTACTAAGCCAACATCTTCAACAATGACAATAGGAAGTCTGTCCCAATATGAGTGGGGGATGGGATTTAAGATACAGAAGCATAAAGGGCTCTGCCATTCACTGGCCATGCTAATTCAGGCAAGCTTTTTAGCCTCTACGTGCCTCACCTTTATCATAAGGGTAATAACAATAGATATGGTTCTTGTGAAGTATAAATTCATTAATACATCACTTGGGCTTAGAATAGTGCCTGATAACCATTCCATCCATGATTGTTTATTCATTTTCACTACAACTATTATGATTTGGCTTATGTAACAAATGTATTCTTTGTAAATGCATTGCTACTCCTATGTAGTCTTACATAAAAGCCCATGATTAGTGTAACTTGTCAAAAGAGGCAACCATTGTACTTCAGATAGTATAAGGAATTACATGAATAATTTGTAAGTTTGAATGTATATTTCTTCTGTTTGAAAACATTCATAAGAATCTCCTTTACTGCTATTGTTTTGTCTACTTTTGCATATGGGTTGGACTAAGGGAAATTTCAGATAAGTTTGGGTTTAGTGGGAAATATTTATGTGATCCCCTCATTTCCGTGTACAGTTAGTTTGCTCCAGCTGTCCTACTATAGGAATATTTTCAGGAACTCTTCTACCTTTCACCTCAGCAGCTCACTTGCATCATGACACAGAGCTGGAGGAACAGAAAATGTTTCAGTATATAAATTTGGTTCTTGGCATTAGAAGTAAGTGAGTGAGGGAGGGGACACAAAGTTTGAAAGGTATGGAGCCAGAAGTGAGTCTGTGGGAAAATTATTCCAGTTATCAGATAACAGATAATTATATGTTGTAAACAGATAATTATATTCCCATTGACATCTAATCAAAATGGAAGTACCCACCTCTCAGGAGTATATTTCATAAGGCAGCATACACATTATAAAAGTATCCTCAAACTGAACTTATCTTACATTCTTCTATATGAAACCAACAAAATTTATTATCAGATTAAGAGATCATTTATGACATGAAGTTTCATATTATACCAATTTCAGATCATTCCTCATTAAATTTACAGAGAATAATAGGTTCTTGGGCTGTTTGATAATACAGTTAACAAAAATGTAATAAGTCATATGAGCACAGAAAAAGATTAGCATTTTTTGTTGCTATATTATGAAATACCAGCAACAGTGAAGAACTTATAAAACTCATAGTATGCTACTCAACATAGATGTAGAGAACAAAGTTGTTAACAAATGTCATCAACTCAAAGAGTTTTGAATTTACGCAAAGCACAAGAATATTTAACATGTTCTGACATTTTACAGTTTGTATGTAAAGCAAACTTTATATATATATATATTTTTTTTTTCCTTCAGATTTGTCAAACATACTGACTCTGTGCATGCTCTTACAAATGATGCATGTGAAGCAGGACTTTTTTTTTCTAAACGAAAATTAAGATAAAAAATTCAATTAACAATGCTATGGAAAATACTAAATTATATTTTTCATTTCTTTTGGAAAAATGGTATATAAAACCATTATTATAGGTAAGACAATATATGACCAAAAATAATTAGGGAAATTAGTATTATGTTGTTTTCTGATTTTTGATATTTGTTTACATGATTGGCTCTGCCTTTTTTTCTCATTCTAAATATTCACTTTTATAAAATCTTTGTATTTGTAATTTTGTATTATTTTTCTTAAGGAATATAAATATCATCCTATCTCAAAATTATGAATGTGTCAGACCCACAAAACCTCAATGCTCCAGTTTCAAATGTCTGTATTTTTATAAAGCTCCACAGGTGATTTAGGAGCACAGCCAGGGTTAAAAAGCATGAGTGTAATTATTAGAATCACAAAGATTTATGTCAGAGAGATGATTTTGGTTTCTTGTTTCTTCATCGGTTAATAAGATATGTACAGTGGTCACTTGCACAACACAAGGATTAGGGATGGTGGCCCCCAGGAAGTTGAAAATCCATGTATACATTTTGACTGTTCTAAAGCATGACTACTAATAGTTTATTGTTGACTGGAAGCCTTACTGATGACACAAATAGTCAACTAACACATATCCTATATGCCCTATGTATTATATACTATATTCTTACAATAAAGTAAGCTAGAGAAAAAAATTATTATGAAAATCATAAGGAAGAGAAAATACATTTACAGTATGATATCTATTTATTGAAAAACCCACATATAAGCAGACCCATGCAGTTCAACCCATGCTGTTCAAAGGCCAACTGTACTTATTTCATTAGTCAAGGTAGAAAATACAGAAAGAAACAGGAGCTTTGTGACTTAAGGTTTACTGATGAACGTGCCTATTTCTAAGTAACATCTGCTCTCACACTAATTTTGGCAACCGTATGAAATTGTTCTCATATCGAGCTTACTAGAGACTAAATTCTCAAGATTTCTTTTTCTTTGAATGTTCTGCTTTTGGATCAGTTTTCTCCCTGCATTTATCTGTACATTAGGAGCTTTGCATTTCAGTACATACAGGAGTTTACTTGTATCCTTCTGGAATATCATCTTGCTCAGTTTAGCCCATTTCTCCAGTCCATGCAGTTCAGCAATATCATGGCCTGGCTCAGAACTCTCTCTTTCTACTGGCTAATCTGTGCTCTGATGTTACAATATATGCAAAGTCTTCCTTATTTTTTCTCAGTCAATCGCATAGGAGGAGTGAAACTGCAATAACTGCAAAGCATTTCCTCTATCATACCTGATAGACTTTTTGGATCTGAACAATGGAGAGAATGAAGTTTGCTCTGTGCTCCTAGAAGCGTATGGAGGGAGATGGTTGTGTTACAGAGACACACACACACACACACACACACACACACACACGGGGGCATATGCAGGTGAATTCTGCTTCACCCGGTTCATGATGGTTTTATTACAAATGCTATCCTCTTCACCTTTAAAGCTCTCTGGACCCGGATAAGCTGCAGTCCAGTGATTTGGAAGGTGATGTGAATGCTGCCCTTCGCTATTCCAGTATGGCTTTTCTTTTGTGCTACCCCAGAGATAATTAGGCTAAATCCCTTGCAATGTTCATTTGGTTTAACTTTGGGGACTTGTTGAACTTTAATTGCATTTTAAATAGGAGGAGCAGAAATTTAAGACATGATGAAAAGACGTGCCTGATATACTACAATTACAGAAGAGTAAGTCTGACTTTTTTCAGAAAAAGAGACAAATCTAAATGAGAAACTAACCCACAGAGAATATTATGATAAAAAGAACATCACTACAAGATTTTCTAAAAATCCTGATGTGAGCTCTGAGACAAATTTAGAGAGAAATAGTCCAGATATTATGCTTCTGATGGTCAGATTCACATTAACTGGGAAGAATCCAGAAAGAAAAAAATAACATTTATCTTTTTATGGTTTAAATAACAGGAACCTTGTACTACATGTAAAACAGAATTTTAAAGTGAATCAGTTTTTCATACATTTGCTTTAAAATGAATAAAATTGCCAGTAACCAGTACTGGGTTAGCTAAAGATGCATATTCTCAGGAATAATCTTTACTCAACATTTTTAAATAGTGTTTAAAATTTCTTAATATTACCAACCAAAGTCATTCAGCCTAGATTAAAAAAAAAGCCTGACTAAGCCACTTTTTATCTGTTTGACTAGTTCTCTTATTAGTAAATATTTTACCTATTATTTTTCTTTCACTGCCTCAGTTTCCTCATCTGTAAGTGATCTAGGTAATATCTACTTCTTTGGTGTGATTTGATGTGAGGATTAAATGAGTGACATGCAAAAATCACTGAAACAAGTGTAGTATGTGGTAAGCCCCTGTTCATATTAGTTGCCATGGTTTCTATTTTTCATACATGAATCAAGGTACTATCACATGCAGTGTGGAACCACATTCTTCGTGTTGCTTAAATGATTCCTCATCTTCATTTCATATGATAGGAACACTTCCAGGATATTTTTCCTACTCACAATATACATTCCTAAAATATTTAAGTTCCAAGAGTTCAGATTCAGAATTGCTCAATTTAAAATCAATGTCTCCTACTCTCTAGTTATTGCAGGTGCATTTCAGAGGATGGAAAATAGTAACCACTGAATTACTAAAAGTAGCTATTTATTTTTCAGGCTCTAATCTTGGTCCATATGAGTCTAATTTTTCTTTTCTGTATAAAGTTTGCTTTCATAGAAAAACATTTCATCACTATTTCCTATGAAGTTTGTTCTCTTTTACATACAAAGAGGAAAGCTTAACACAACTTTGGTGTTCTTTCATAATTATTAAGAAAGACTAAATGTTATCTGCAAAAAAAAAACACCAAAAAAACAAAAAAACAAAGCAAAAAAAAACACAAAACAATAACCTAAGATAAAGAACGAGTAAAGAAAACAAGGATGGAGTAACTTGTTAAATAGGAGTAAAAGCAAGAACATGAGTGTGCTGGCAGCCAAGCTGAGATAATAAATAAACATGAAGCATGATGTAATCATTATCTGGGACACATTCTGGGTGTAGGTTAAGCTGAGGATTAAAAACTATGCTTCAGTGTTGCTTTTGGGGTTACTATTTGTAGAAGTATGTATAAGTGGCTGTAGAATTGTAGTCATTAAAATTATTCTGATTTACTTCTACACAGACATATGTAATGATGGGAAGTAGAGATTACAATCCTTTATATAATTTAATCTATTATTTGAATGGATCAAAATTGGATTTGCTTTTGGTTTCATATACATCAGAAATAATTGATAGTACTGAATATGTCAATTAGGATAATTAAAATGTCTAGTTGAGTCTTAAAATGTATTATCAAATATTTAGAAATACTTTGACTCAGATAATAAAATTCAACTTTTAGTAGTAACAAGAAAAATAATACATTCTGAAAACTGAATTTTGAATTAGCTATCATTATCATAGCTGTTATATAGGAGGGCAAGCTAAATAAATGGTGACTGAATTTAGTTTGAATGATAAATAGAATTCTACTGAAATAACAGTTTCTTCTTTGCTATCCCAGAGGAATTTGATGGAATTTTATGTACTATGTGATAGTCTATCTAGAGTTTGTTTCTACCATCCCTTATTTGAGACGTATTAATCCAGGGTTTGCATTGTGCTCTGTCAATGTTATGATACTATGTGTTGGTCTATTCATTTTGCCAAAGTAACTTTTTGCCTGTTTATAGCCAGAGAATGAAGATACTTTTAAAGTAAAATCATGGCCTCAAAAAATAGGCATTTTAATGGATTGTGGGCAGACATTTTAAAGCCTATAAGATTGATTTACTGTTAATGCATTACAAATATAATCCAAGAATATGAACTCTGAGTTGTTTTATATGGTGCTTAGGTAATAATAACAAATAATTAGTAAGTATGGAGCCTACATTCCTCCATGACTAAATATAAATCATAAAAGTAGATATGATTTTAGTCTTTGCTTCAAAACTTACATTTTTGTGTGACTTTTGAGCTTGTCAGCTGAAGATGCTAGTAATGCTATTTCCTGAAAGACTATGTGTGTGTATTTGAAAGTACTGTAACGTGACTGTGGTGTTTGGCCTCAGCCAGTCCTAGGGGGATCCCATTATCTGTAGCTCTGTGGGCTTATAGATAACACCTTGCTTCTTTTTGAAGAAAACTTTTGTCTAATTATTCACCTATAACTATGTTTTACTGCCTGCAAAGGGGGCTCTAAGGTCCTGAAACATTTCTTAAGCCCATCTTCTGCTCTGTTG
>NW_017731377.1:6778303-6780074 GCF_001890085.2 Hipposideros armiger | reverse complement strand
TTTTTTCTTAATCATTGCCAGATTTTTCTCATTATTCTATCATGCAGTTTTAAGACATTCTAACAACAGAAGATAATAATTATGATTATATTTGTTCAATAACTATTTTTAATTTCTTTAGTCAATTAAGGAAGTCTGTAAGGTTACCACCAAACTCAAATTTATCTCTTACCCTGTTTTGTTTTTTTCACTTGGACGCTTCCATTTGACCAGCCAATATCGGTGTATGTAATTAATGTACAGGGCCCACATAGAGCATTATGAAAATTTGAAGCAACTTTGATCTGGTATGGTTTAGCCTCCTTCTCTTATTTGGAATATGGAATTATCTCAAAATTAGTTAAATGCAGGATATTAACTTTTTTTTTGAAGTTAAAACTCTTTTGGTAATATGTACTGAATCAGGTATTTGCAATGCATACCACTCAGTTTTTGTTTTGTTTTTTAACTAAGTCTAAAATACCATGTGATCAAAATATATTTTGTTTGATAAAAGTTAATATTGTTTTATCTCTTTCGGATCTCATTTATAATTTTGGCCATATGGTCTATTATATTTTGTATATCTAAATGTAACTGCTCACAGATCCTTTTGGAAATGGTTGTCCACATATTTTAAGTGGATAAGGAATATGTCATTAGACTTTGCTATTTATTTATTTAATTTCTTTACTTACTTACTTAGCATTTATTTTAGGCCATTAGAAAACACTACAGAGTATTTGTGAAGATCCCACACTTTGGATTAGAACATCTTAGACATAAATACTATTTTTATCACACTATGTTTTGTTCTACCTTTAACCCCATCATTAGCTTCTCTGAGCCCTTAATTAATCTCTACATGTTAACACAGGACTGAATGGTCAAGGAATGTTTACAGACCTCCTTGGTCTTAATCAAGGCCCTAAGATTCAAAAATACAGGGAAGACACATACTCAGATCAAGTTTTCTTTTCTGGAGAAGCCCGAACTCCTCAAGCAAGATTGCTAATTTTCTCTTTTCCCGCTTTGGGATTCATTTTGGATTTGCACACTGCTTTACAAGTCTTTCCCCTGCCCTGATTTATGGAGGGAGCAGTCACAACTTTGCTTTTTTTTAATGTTTTCTTCCCCTATATAAAACACAAACTAATTGAAAATGTTCTCTTGTTTTCACACCTTCTTTTATGAACCTATGTTTTTGCTGCTTTTATAGTTAGATTTTTCAGAACAACTGTCTCTATGTGTTGTCACAAAATTACACCTCAAATATATTTTTCAACCCCCGACAATGTGGCTTTTGTCCCTATCTTTTTTGTTTTTTTTTTTCTATGACCACCATTGAGATACAGCTTCACAAATACAATAAATATCATTTAGGAATTTTCCCCTCTAGAACTCCTTGAATCGTTAGAGATGTTAACTTTTGCCTCCAACAATAAAAGTATATTCCTCTTACTTTGTGATATCACATCTCTTTATATTCTTCCTACACATTTGAATTTTTTTTTCTTTTTCCCTTCCCAGTCTTTTTTACCCCATCTTTCTTGTCAGTAAACATCTAATTATTAGTGTATGTCAGGGCTCAATCCAGATCTGTCTTTATTTCTCATTCTATCTTCTCTATGTAAATAACTTCCTTCTTTCTTAGGGTTTTAATCCCTATGCTAGGAGTTCCCAAATTCTACATTTGGCTCCTTTCTCTTCTATGAGTTTATAGGTTCAAGGTATGTCCAAAAGTAAAATTCACTGTGGTTTTATGAATCAGCCCATGAGGCTCATTCTTGCT
>NW_017731377.1:6720129-6777764 GCF_001890085.2 Hipposideros armiger | reverse complement strand
GTTATTTTCTATTTTATTTGCCTCTTAGCTATCTCTTACTCATCTTTCAAGTCTTGAAAAAAATGGTATTTCCCCAAAGACTATTTTCCTGAATCTGTAATCCTAATTAGGTTTTTTTCTGTTACTTCATACCAGGATGTTTTTACTTTTCCTTCATATCGTTTATCACACATCGTATTTATGCATGCATTTGGGGTTGATTTATATCATACCAACCCCCTACTCAGTTTCTTCATCCCTAGGGTGTTAGTGACCAGGTTTTCCTGTTCCCCCAAATTTGGTACATGTGCAAATTTCTGATATTAGAAATGGAGATAATACTTGATTCATTGAGTAGATGTAAAATTAGATGAAATGATATATTTAAGCATCTACCAAATCTGTCACATGTAAAGGTTTTTGAAATTGTACTTATTTATGAAAAATAGTCCTATGCTAAGGATCCACATTGTATGGGTATATGTCAATTATTTCAGAAGGCTTAAAGCGTGGATTCAAGCCATTCTTCCAGTATTCAAAGCTCAGCTTTGCTAATTTTAGGTGTACATTTGTGGTGAAGTTATTTTGCATCTCTCTGTCTTTGCTCAATTTTAAAAAGGGAATAACAATATCTGATTGGTTGTAATAAGGATACAATGGATTAATATGTTTAAGGTACATAGTACAATGCATAATACATATATACTGAGCATCCAATGACCATTTACTATTATTACAATTATGAATTATATTTTTCCATACTTTAACAAATATTTAGAAATGTTTCTTCTAAACATAGTGTCAGTTCTAAAACTGTCTTCTGAAAACTTTCCATTTGCTATCTACACTTTGACTATTCTTTCCTTTCTTTTATTCTGTATGAGAAAGTTTTTCCATGAAAATGATTTAGGTTTTCCTTTTTTCTGTGCAGCCCTATCAAGTTTTTTGCTAACACCCTTTGCAGTGAGACTCCAAAAGTGAATCATGACTTCATTTTATTCTCTTTCAGAATGTCATTGTTTGGCTCAGCAAAATGTCTCTGGTCCTTCTTTCAGCACTTTGAAATCTCTACTACTAAAATCGTTTTACTGTTCCAAGGCCTTAATCATGTCAACTCCTTTTAAAATCTCCCCTTTAGTCTGACAATATCTTACAAAATTACAGCCCAAGGTTCTAAACTTGCAGTAAGCTGCTGGCTTTGAACCACCTATGTTATTAGGCCAAGTTCATCCCACACACAGGCCGGGAATGCCATCAGGTCTTTATCCTGAGAGGTAGCTTTGTCTTCCTCTCCCACTCCTTAGACTCCCAGGCTTCAGTCTGTGCTGAAAATGGTGTCTTAATCAGCATCTGCTAACAGCACTCCTTTCAATTGTTTACTTTACACCCACCTTTTCTGTTCAGTCTAGAACACTGGAATTAACAGCTCTCATTCGCTGCATTCTTGGCCCTCTTTAGTTTTTGTAACCATAGTTAATTTTCAAATTATATCCACACAGTAGGAATGTATGTACAGGTACTTGGCTTGAATTTGTAGAATGAATAAACTGATTTCCGAGCCATATAACGGAGCGCTGGTTCTATCAGCAAGGTAGGACTTAGTGGTGGTGGGTATCTCTTTTGGGGACACTACAGTAAAGTGATACATTGCTTTGGAGGCTCCTCCTTTCTTGGGTGGCAACCTCTGGACATTTGCTCCCTCTCAGAAAATGTCATGGGATTGTTTGGGGTGGGCAAAGGCCATCTCTCAAGAAAAGAATAGGGATATAGCTGACTGTAGAAAAGCTATCTCAGGCAAAAGCATGATGATGTTGTGTCCTCCCTTTTCTTCACAATTTTTTCTCTAGCCTAATATCTAGGAGGGAATGAGGGTAAGAACATTTTGTTTTGGTTCTTAGATATTGACCAAAAATATAATGTGGCTTAGAATTTATTTTGATAAATGAGTTGGTTCCCCAAAGTTTATTTGTGTTAATTTGTGTTAATATAAGTTTATTTGTATATTTGTGTTAAATCCCATAAGTGAATACCATCTTCTCCTTGCACATCTTGTATTACTTTCTCTCTTGGCTATCATGATGGATTCAAGGTACTTACATTTACTAAACGTTTTGTCTTTGAATCTTGCTTTTCATCATCAACCCATCAGCTCTATTGGTGGAAACTCTCATATATAAATCAGGCTTTTGATAGAAGTCCCTAAAACTAAATGAATCTTAGCAAAAATTAGATGTTCCAAATCCCAAATGCATTTATTTCCCACTTATGGGAAGCAGACTTTCTCAAGGAGGCCTATTTGTATTTGAGGAGGAATAGAAGACAACACAACTTGAATAACATTTTCATGTTACCAGCTTGGCAGTGGTAGACACTGGAATACCAGTGGTGGTTTAAAGGATATTTGTTTGATTATTTTGAAGGAAACCCTTTGAAAGGCAATAATACATATTGATGCCTTTACTGTAACCTTCATTTTACTAAGTTTAAGTTTTCCTTTTTTTTTTTACTCTAATGTTAAAAGCTTAGTAAACACAACAAGCAGATATGGAATTACGTTCAGAGCAAAATCTGCCTTCTGAAACAGTCGTATGTTTATTTTATGTCTTCCATCTGTGACTTTTGACAAATTTGATGTATATTTTGCAGGTTAATATAAATCCAGTTTAATGATTACTTTCAAGCAGGTGTCAAAAACCATGCTTTGATCATTTCTGGTGCACAGAGGACAGTGTTTCTATTTTCTCCTCACCTTCCAGGGGCAGTTTGACCATTAACTATTTACTCATTTTAAAGTCACAGAGAGCTATGTTTACTATGGTTAGAGCTTTATGGAGAATAATGGCACCAATCAGATCAGAAATGAAAGGAAATAAGAGAAACTAGAATTATTCAAAAATAACCTGAAATAGGTTGCAATACACTGCAAATGAGCAAGAAATGAAGGGTACTGCTGTGCAGCCATTTCTGCTGCAGAACTACTAGTTAGCATAGCACGGGTGATCTGTGACTGCCTGAAATTCAGAGCGATTCCTGTCTCCATCCTAAGGGTTTTCCTGCACAATTCTGGGGTGCAAGCACTCCACTTTGGTTGACACTGACCAATTATGTGAAGGAATTACTTTGTGCAAGCATAACATATATGGCAAGACACGTACATTACAGGTGAAAATATAAAATTCATATAATGCTGGCCTAGATGATCCATCTGAAGAATAAATGCATAAGAGGGGGAGAAAAAATAAATTAGAAAAGAATAATTTAAACAATTGTGAGATTAGCTAAGATTTTATTTTCAGGAAAAACTGATGATTAGACAAGATGAGGTGAAATCAAGGTTAGACAAAATTATTGAAAAAAATAGAGCTAGACATAGCTTTGTAAAATTTTGAGCTGTTGCTATTAAAACAATAACAACAACAACAACAACATACAAGATTTATGGTAAAAAGGTTATTTCATAAGGAAAAGTAATTAGATGAGTGTCTTTTTGAAGATATGATTATGAGATCATGTTTGATAGGGTACTAAAATGTGTAGGCTTTGAAAGAATAGGGTTGTGATCCAATAACCAAACATGGGCACAATTAATATTCATTTTAGAAGGTGATAGAAAGATATACTGGATGGAAGATGCATGAATTTAGACATTATATCATCCATGAACCATCTCTGCAAAGGTCAATGGAGGAAAATAGCCAAGAAACAAAAAGAGAAAGTTAAATAAATAAATAAATAAATAAATAATAACCTTGGGAGTTTGCCCTCTCCAATAGAAAATCAGTGGGAATACTTGCAGTGAGATGGTCTAAAGCAGATGGGACTCACCAATGCCAGTCAGCTCTCAAAACTGAGCTGTGAAGGCTCTCTTCTGGGACAAAGCCCTCCTTTGAGGAATAACTGCTTCGAGTGAAATTAAAATTGAACAAGATGGGAAAACAGAGCTGAACAAAAGACAAGGTCCAGACCAAAGCTGGGGAGGGAAAGAAACCCAGAATTTCACAGAAAACAAGTCACCATATTGCTGAACACTGTACAACAACATCAGAAGCAGAACTTCTGTGAAGGTAGAAAAGCTTTCCTGAACATCATTATAAAGTTCAGGGCAAATTATGTCATCTAAAAATGAGAAAAAGAAAAGTATAGATATCAAGTCCCATGCAAAGTTATTATAAGAATAAAGATAATAAAAATAAGGTCCCTGCAGACAAGGAGGGTATGCCAGGAAGACTGCCCACAAAACAGATGAAAACTATAACCTACCATGTTAAAATGAACTAAAAGACATTAATAAAATAATGTAAAATATGAAAGAGCAACATAAATCAGAACTAGACTGACAACTGAAGTCAAAGAACTCAAGAAAGATTTAGAAATAATAGAAACCGCTTTTCACAAAAGAATACCAACATTGAAAGAACACAAAAACAACAGCCATAAGAAAATAATGCCTTAAGACAAATAGACAGTAGAAAAAATATAATAAAACAACCATAAAAATTGAAGAAAGAGGTAAAAAGACTTAAGAGGAAAATCAGCAAGATACCGAAACTAGGAAAGGAGAATTGAGCCCACAAGTAATAAGAATCACAGAGGAAGAAAACCAAAGCAAGAAAATAGAATGTATATTAAAAGCTATAATTTTTACAAAATCCTGAAGACAAATTAAAGAAATTTAAATAGCATATTGAAAGAAAAAAACAAGACTGCATGCCTGGGTATATTGATGCTGAATGATCAACACCAAATCATGTTCTAATAAAATTGCTGAGCCTTCAAAAATATTAAAAGAGGAAAGTATATGTTTTGGAGCGCCTACAAAGAAAGGGGGATGTGAGTATAAAGGAAAAAGTAGATCATTGTCAGACTTTCACAGTGACACTGAGGTGTATTGGACATATCAATAGAAGTTATACTATCTATACACTAATTGGGAAATATAGTTGATGATTTGAGTGAAGAAATTATCAGACAGATATGAAATTTAATATCATTATGAAAATTTGATAAGTCTCTTAAGAGTTTGTGAATAGCTTTTAGTTGCTAGAGTAAGAAATCAATTTAATTCTATTTTATCATACTTTAGTACTCACAAAATTTCTGTTGGGCTTTATAAGTAATCATTGAAATGTGTCATCTTGATATATAAAATCCTTAAAAAAGGAAAAAAAAAAGAATGATCAAACTAGACGTTTATTTCCAAAGTGGGGCAAACTTTTCTGGATCACTGCCCTTCCCTTGTCTGCTAATCCAGCACTTCCTAAAACCATGCCAATCTGCCCAAGGTAATGTGTACTTCGATATGTTTTATATAATACATAAAAAGTGAACAGCTCAATATGTGCTAAATAATACAGTATATATTGTTTTCAACAGCACAACAAAAAATAAATCTTTCTCCTAGATACCTCAGGGCACTTCATACATAATGAATTTTTAAGAGCTCTGGTATTAAAATATGCTGTTAGTATGGTTTTAATGAAAGAAAAAGGGAAGTTCACGGAGGTAACATAAGCTTCTCAAAAACATCCATCGAGTAGTGAAGGCCGATAGGACCCAAGACTCACATCTCTACATCGGGAGCATAAACGAGAAAGATTTTTCTCTTAATAGTAAAATATAAATTGATGTTAGGATCACATGCAAGTGAATTAACTAAGTTCAAGGAAGCACTAAGCTAGAACAGGAGAGAAAAATAGATAACATGAGAAAAATTAGTACTGGCTGTTACAAAGTTTAGACTGGTGTTATCAGTTTAGTTCAATGTGATTTAATATTTCAGTATTATGGAGTAGAGATAATCCTGATAATGTGTCATATTGGGGAGGTAGAGGAAATAGTAATCTAGGAAGACATTGTTGGATCCCTAGCAAGCTTTTCTGTCATCTACCAAAGTGTTCAGGGTACATGAGAGAATAGCCAAGCCCCTAAAACTTTTGGGTGATACATGTTCCTGACCAGTCACTGGAGTAGAACCATTATAATATAATAGACCTAGATATATGGTCAGGAACAAAGTTGCTAGCATCAAAATAATTTCTGATCATCAAAAAATTCTTCTATTGGTGAACAATATTGATAAAAGACTGAAATTATGTATGAAACTTCACGTGGTAACCTTACAATTCCTCTAAGACAGCGGTTCTCAACCTGTGGGTCACAACCCTTTGGAGGTCAAATGACCCTTTCATAGGGGTTGCCGAAGACCATCGGAAAACAAAAAGATATTTACATTACGATTCATAACAGTAGCAAAATTACAGTTATAGAGTAGCAATGAAAATAATTTTATGGTTGGGGGTCACCACAACATGAGGAACTGTATTAAGGGGTTGTGGCATTAGGAAGGTTGAGAACCGCTGCTCTAAGATAATCTAAAAGCAACAGTGCCATTACAGTTGCCTTAGAATTGTCAGCCTACAGGTGCACTCCTCATCAATAATAGAGCACACAATTATTTTATATATGGAACTGTTTTCACAATTTAAAACTCACTTTTAAATATTGCATTTCATGAACCCAGGAGGCTAGGACTCTGCAATCCTGATGAACAAAGGGGGTAGGGTTTGAGCCAGAAATCAGTTCTTGTAATGAAATAAAACGATTTGCTTGAATGCAAAACTCAGTACAAGCCGCTTATTCTACTGGTATAATGAACTGCTCAAAGTTTAATTTTTTTTAACTGAAAATGGAGAAGAAATGAAAGGAAAAATGCACTTAAAGTTGCGTTAGACAATACAATGTAGTTGTGTAATAAGTCTACAAATGGGCAATCTCCTATGATTTACACTTGATATCAATTATCTGAGAACTTCTCCAGGAAAGTTTTGAGTCAATTTTAACACATCAAAAAAGAGCCTCAGATGCCTATCCTTGTTTGGTACCTATGAGAATACGTGTACAGAAAGGAATTTCATGCATTGCCATGTAGTTTTATCTCAACAAATAGATAATCATATTTGACCTTTGTACCACCATTAAAAATAAACCCACTCATATAAAATCACACAATTCATAGAAAGATGAACTCTCTCAGATCTGATTAGTTCTCTGTTTACAGCTCACTTTCCCTCAAATGATAGGGAAGAATTAAATAGCCATACTAATTTAACTATCTGTGTTTTATTCATAACACATATATGTGAACACAAAAGCACTTGCCTAAATATAATATGTAAATGAATCAAATAAAATTTCAATATGCTAGAGAATATGAATTTTTGAATCTATGTATTACAAATAAGAAAACAGGTACTTACCATTTTCCTCCCAAAAGATTTTTCATGTACAGATTATATCATCACTGAAATAGAGATGCCAAATGCTCTCAATTTAAACAACAGTCAGTTCTAGGTTTTCTAAAATCCTCTTATCCCTGAACAGCCTGTGGGATCCTAAATTATGTGCTGGCAAACCCTCCTGGTGTCTGTAAACATAGTGGCAGCCCTTATTTCATAGTTTAGACAGACAGATGATAGAAAATACAGCCACTATTGAACCATCCAATCAAAATGCCTATTGAGAGAGAGGGCCTGTCCTAGTTGAAGCAATGTTAATTGCACCTGGGCTCCCTCTGATGAAAGCTCTTGGATCGAGGACAGCCCTGGTATTCAGATCCACTCTGAAAGGCTCTTCTGCCTTTCCTAGCAGATTGGATCTAACAGCTGCAATCTGAAACCTTGTTCTTCCAATGATCACAGTGCAAAACAAACACATGACCTTGAGGCAAGTGGGCATACAAGGGATAATGACTTTTAAAGTGAGGATATGTTTTATAATGCCTCTGAGTGGCTCCTCTCCAGTCGGTGACAGTCAGAATCATTTTGACTGTAAAGCAGAGCAGAAATCATTTCCTCTTATGTATAAGAAATAATCATGGACTATGTTTGGCTCTAAAATGGTAAAGACTGAGAGAAATGTAAGAAGTTACTCAATCTCTTAAGGGATACACTGTGTTTGAAATTCTAACACAGAGATTCTAACTCACACATCTCTTGTAGAAGAAAATAATCCCAAATCACACAGGGAAACTGACAAGTGCTGTCAAATATCGATGAACAATTCATCATCAATCATCAAAATTTTATCTCTCAAGAAGACTCTTAAAGCTGTCTAAAGTATCATTGAATGACCCCAAGGCTACCACAAATACTTAATGAGATCTTCATGGGATCTTTTGAAATTTCGTTTTTAATGTTTAATGCCTCCATTGTTTCACTCTCACTCGACTCTTTTACAGACTCTTGTGATTTGACTTTAATAATCTTCTTTATTATTGTGGGACACACTGAAAATGAAGACAGCCTTTGTACATGATTTATAAAGTGTGTATTTCCATAGCAACCCACTGAAAATAGGCATCTCTATAAGAAACTCGATTACTATAATGAAAAATGACAAAAAATGACAGTACAGTTTATTTTTTTGCTTTTTCTGTTCTCCATGATTGCCATATTTTATTTACATTACTAAGTAGTCCATGAATCCATACACTTTCACTAATAGTGGAATTGATATGATTATAGCCATTGTCACTGGATTCACGTAGAAGAATTGCTTCCATTTTTCTGAGAGACCTCTAAGGGAGCTTAAATAGTTTAAACACAACACGGTACAAAAGGATGAAATCTTTGGTCTTTGTTTCCAAGATCATGCCCATATATTAAAAATTAAGGAATGCTTGATGTTCTAAAAATGAAAACCAGACTGTTCAGTAAGCTGTTTCACAGCAACAGCACGCCATTGTCTCAGTGGGTGAAAATGGCAAGAACCCTCTCATAGCTGAGTCAAGCAGGAAATGGAATCTCAAAAAGCAGTCAAGGCTCATGGAGGTGCCAACACTAGATGTAACAGGATATAAGCGAGTCATTTGGTACTACAGATCTCTAGATACCCATGGAGATCAGGACTTGAATCCCTTTATTCAGTAAATAACAATTGCACATTCATGATATGCTAGGTGCCATCGAAGCCTCAGATGACAAAGCAATTAATATGTGGATGAGGTCCCTGCCTACAGGGAGCTTGCAGTTTAGTGGAGGATTAAAGCATTAAACAATCATAAATACCATCTAATTTTATTATAAGTGACATGAAGAGAAAAAGCAAAATAAAACATTGGTATATTACATCAGGTGCTGAACAAATCTCACATTTTTCTGTAAGTTGATAACAGAACCAAGAGGAGAAACCTATCATTGTTTGGTGATTGTGTTGTTGTTTTGTGGTAAATATCAGAAGGGAAACCAATGCTTTTCACTTCAGGCTGTTTTCGAAGTACCTAATTTATAAAGAGTTACCTATTTTATCAAAAATAGCTAATTAAATTATTTTCAAATAGATAAAATTTCAGCGGACCACATGACATCAAGGCTGTGCTTTGTTCTTTGCTTCATTCTTTAGATGGATTTTAATAACTGATCCTTGAAAATTATAAGAACTAGCAAATTGGGTAAACTATAGTCACAATATTACTGATAATTATAGAATGTTAACCACTGCCCATCCATTTTCTTGTTTTTATCTATTAAATTTACTCACATAAGAACTAACATGAAAAATGTTATACCATACTCCAGAGTGAATAATTGGTATGTATTTTACTCATAGAGAAACAAACGCAAAATTGACTTGGGCAATCAAGTAACTTTATTCCTGAAATGTGATTCAGTTTTTTTGTAGGAAATCTACCCAAATTAAATTGAATATAACTTATGTTTGAGTCACGACAATAGTATATATTTACCTGAGTTTTTAATAAAGCAGAAAACATAATATCATGACAGCAAATGAAAAAACACATAGAAAGATTGGAGAAGTGGATGAGTTGTGTAAATATTTAGTGGGAAATTTTAGTAAGTAGGTGCTATATCTCACAAAATTATATAAATGCTGAATAATTGAGAGTATAAGTAGGCTAATGCAAATACTTCAATCTATTTTTTTATGTAGTTGCGAAAAAGTGATCAATAGCTTTTTCAAACTCACTGTATTTTGACAGACAAAGATTGTATCAGGTCACATCTTTAAAAAAAACAACACTATAGAAATGATTACTAACTAGCAGAACTTTGAAATAAAAATGAATCACACATGTTTTATTTTCCATACTGCCAAGATCAATTGTTTCTGATATCTGTCAGTACAGTAACATAAAAATTACTAATAGTTTATTATAAATATCTCTATAGAATTACTATTTTATGTCTGTGATGTCTCTAAGTATTAAGTCATTTATTAGGATATCTCTACATATCCCAAGGTAGCACTTTCACAATATCTTTGTGATGACAGATAGGAATAGCTTGTATACCAAGAAAGCTAAGACAGCCAGCGGCCAAAATGTATTTTGGTGACTCGTCTGTGTGCCTGAATGAGCAAGTAGGCTGCGTATTATGTCGTATATGAGTGCTTCACATTATTTATTTTAATTTTGCCCCTAAAAATTTTGCCTCTAGAAAAGCCAGACACATATCACATATATTAACAAAAGAAACACATGATACATATAAGCCACACCAATTATCAGACAGGTTCTTTTATTTTTAAATCAATTATTCATTTTAGTAACATTAACCTGAAACTTGGATTATAATTAAACATTTTTGAGATGAACTGTGGCATAAAGTTGGGAAACTTATATAAAGTGTTTGAAGCAAGTAGATAAACACCTGCATGAAACATTTCAAACAAGGAGAGAAAAAAACTGCGTGTGCTTGAGGAATTTCAAGAAGGGCTGAGTGACTTGGGGGAAAATGGAAGAGATAAGGTTAGAGAGGTAGAGAGGTAGCATATTGTGTGATCATTTTGTATGTCATTGTGAACCCCAGTGGAAAGATTATAATAGTGACCGTGTGAATAATAAATTGGTAGAGAAAACATATGAGGCCAGGATATGATTTTTGAGGATGTTTTGGTATTCAACACAAAAATAATGGTGGCATTACAAACAAACAGATTCTCCTTGTTTCCTCCAATATTATATACTTACAATGGTAAAGATTAGAGAATAAATATCAGGGAACACTGAGGATTTGGGATAATTTTGAGGCATATCTGGATACTATCAGGAAAACCAAAACAGTACGGTTGGTAAAGTAAGGGAGGAGAGTGAAAAGTTTTAAGGAGTTAATACTCTATGTTGTCAAATATTGTAGAGGTTAACAAAACAAATATTTAAATTACAGTAGTTATCTATGGGCTTATGAGTATGAGAATCATGAATGCCTTTAAAAAGGGGAACTCTAGTGCAATGGAAGGGTCAACATTATATTCTAGGACAGCTCTCCAATAGAATTTTCTGTGAAGATGAAAATAGACTATATCCACAGTAATAGCCTCAGGCAAATGCAGTTCTTTGGGGATTGAAATACAGCTAGTGCCACTGAGGAAATGAACTCTTAGTTTTACTTCATTTTAATTGATTTAAATATAAGTAGCCTAAAATGACTATGGTATTTGTAATCACAGCACTAGAAATTTCAGAAATGTGGTAAGAAATTTACCACACCAATATAAATGATGCTTTCCAAAGAGCTGGCATGAATAAAGGAAGAAAAGAGTCCGGAAGCAGGTGTAAATGAGAAATACTTGAAATAATTTGTTGTTACACTTACATGCCTACCATGGAATAAAAATTAGCATGTATAAATGGTAGTGGGGGGTAAAGTTGAGGACAGGATGAAGAAAACAAAATACAAGTGTGAAAACTTAATATCTGTTGAGCAATATCTGAATTTTCACTAGCAGTGGTAAAAGTTATGATGTGGTTAAGAATATAGTAATGTTCGGGAATCCAACTGCTAGTTGCTCAGAGCTCGTACTCTTGAGCGAGCTCTTAACCAACTGAGCCACTCAGCCAGCCCATGTCTTATCTTTTTGACTGTGGTGTATACCCTGGTTATTCTTCATTTGCCCAAGTAGATCGCTCCTTCTGTCCTGCTTTGTGTCCCAGGAGATTGAGCTCTTGAGTGCATCCCTCCGATTTCTTTGATCTCCAGCTTTCTGTTAAGCTTATCCAGTAGGAAGAACTGGAAAATGTAAAAATGAGAGAAGATAGAGATCAGGGCATTTCGTACACTTGAGCCCTCTATCCCTTCTTTCTCACTGACAAACCCTGGCAGTATTTTTTCTCTCCTCCTCATTCCATCTACCCACCTCTAATTATAGCTTTCACTGGTCCCTTCAGTCCTAGTGGTTTTTCATTGTTAGTTTTTCATTATTGCTTGACCTTGGTGTTCAGTCTTTATCTGTTTGTTTTCTTAACCCTGCCCACACCTCTAAAAACATTTCATTTATTAAACTCTCTTCAATTAAACCCTTTAAGTGGGCCATTTGTGTCCTGTTAAGCTTAACAAATTGGAAATGAGAGTAACCCCAGGAATCAGTTTCTCAGATTGAGATTCTGGCATTGAGTTTCTAATATAGTTGATGAACTCAAAGATTACTTCCTTGCAAAGGAGAAATGGTACGTAAATAATTCATTACATGAAGTGGCATCATGTTTACTTAAATCATAGCCTATATTGTTGTGGAATGGCACGCTTGTTGATGATAAAACATTAGAAAGGTACTTGCCTGTGACATTAAATTACTGTAGCAACAATGGAAATTAAAATATCTGCCTCTATGTATCCTGGAAAAAGTACTCAAAGAATAAAAAAATAAAATAAATTTAAAGATTTGAATTACCAGTTCCAGGTATGGGTAGAGACTAAGAAAGTCTGTCTGTATGGGAGCCTTAAAGGAATTATTTCCTGTATCCATAGGAGGCAAAATGGAGAATTACAGCAGAGAATTAAAATCTATAAAAAAAAACAACCAACTGTAAATGCTCAGACTGTAATATACAATAGTTTAAATTTAAAACTCTGTACATGTGTTTATTACTATAGATGGAGGATTAGAAATTTGAAAATAAGACAATATAAACCTGTTAGAATCACCAGGGAAAGAGAAAAGAGAGAAAGATATGGGACATAATGAAAAGTTCTTGAGTATATTTAACTAGAACTTCAGGATAAGAAAAGACAGAAAATTAGGCAGAAGCAGTATATTAAATGATAATAGTCTATATACTGTCAAAACTATTGAAATATTGAAAATCAGTAAATCAAGAAGCAGTATGAACCCTGAGCAAGATAAATATAAAGCAGGATAAATGATAAATATAAAACATATCTAGAAACATCATGAGAACCAAATCGTGAGGGAAAACAAACAAACAAGCCAAACAAGGAACAGCATGACAGCTTTAACAAACAAGCAATATATATATATATATATATATATATATATATATATATATATATATATACATACAAACAAACAATATATATATATATATATACACACATATATGACAGAAAAAAATGCATGATGACTTTAAAATGCTAAAGAAAAAGAAAATCCGCTATATCACCAAAAATTGAAAGTACAATGAAACATTTAAAACAGAAATTGAGACAATTTGACACCAGCAAAACTATGCTAAAGGAAACAATAAAGCAGCTGTTCATGAAAAAGGGAAATTATTTCCTGGAAACACAGAGATGTGAGAGAACAGAAAATAATGGAAAAATTATGTGGTTAAACATATCATACTAACAATGTTGTTTGTGTTTTAATAACATAAAACTTCAATAGTAAAAGTTGTAATAGGGGATGAACAGAGTTAAAATGTTGAAAGAAAGATGTTTTAGGCTTTAATAAATCAAGGATGCCCATTCTGATTTCTAGAGTACTTTTAAAATGATGAAGAATATATAACTTACAAGCTAATTGAGGTAAAAAAATGGAGTAGAAAGTATCTCTAAGTAAAATAAGGAAAATTAAATAAAGTAAGTATAAAGAAAGAAAAGGAAACACATAAAAATAAAGTATTTAGATAGTAGATCTAAACCAAAATCTACTCTTAATTACATTTATTGTAAATGTGATATATAGCATAATTCAGACAAAGATTTTCAGATCAAATTATTAAAAACAACAACAAAAAACAGCCAAAAACATGATTTTTATTAGGGGCACATCAGAGAGAAGAATACATTTAAACATTGAAATTAAAAGTATACAAAAAATATAGGGCAAAACTACCCAAAAGACTTATTATATCTATGCTAATGCTAAACTTGAGGGCAAACAATATAGATATAAAAAAAGTTGCATAATAATAAGAGGATCAGTCTATCAGGGAAATAAAATAATCTTAAATTTATATGAACCTAAATAAACCTTGATTAAATTACAATGAGAAGTGGAAACCTCTGCATTCACAATGGGAAATTCTTAACATGCATTTTTTAGTAACATACAGAGCAAGAATGAGAAAGAAAATAAACATTTGAACTAAACTCCAAGTAGTCCTGACTGACATGTATAAAACATTATGCTACAAAACTACAGAATACATATTCTTTCCAATCTAACATGTGTACTAGTTTATATGAAAATTGATCATGTACTGAGTCATAAAACAAGTCTTGCATATCTTAAGTGAGTTAAACCACACAGAAGATATTCTCAGATCACAGTGATATTAAGCAAAAATTAAATTTTAAAGATACAAGTATATCCCAAATTGAGGAAAAATAAATCAATATATTTCAAAATAACACATGAGTTAAAGAAGAAATTACAATGGAAATATTTTCAATGTATTAAACATATCAAAACTTACAAAATGCAGCTAAAGTTGTGCTCAGAGTAATATTTGTATTTTTGAATGTGTATCTTAAAAAGAATAAAGATTTAAAAATCAAAGATCTGAGTGTAAAACTCAAGAACTTAAAAAAAGAACAAAATTTTAAGCCTAAAGAAAATAGGAGTAGAGAAGTAATTAAAAAAAGAGCCAAAGTTAATATCATTCAACATCATTTTATATTGGAGAAAATCAAAATTGATTCATGTTAATTCTTTAAAAAGAGGAATAAAATAAACTGCTGGAAATATTGAGCAAACAGAGAAAGTGAGAAAAGGCACAAATTAATTAGAAACAAATATGATACATCTTTAAAAACAACATATATAAAAAATAAAATATTTAAATTTGCAAATGTAAACAAAGTGAGCTAATTTCTTTAAAAAGACAACTTATTAATACTAATAAAAGAAAGGTGGAAAAATGAGTACTTTACTGCCTGATAAAGGAAATAAATTCATAAATAAAAACATTTCCACAAACAAAACTCAAGGTTCATGAGGCTTTTCTTCACTAAAAATATTTATTACTAAATTCTACTAAATATTTCAGGAAGAACTAATTTCAAGTTTACACTAATACTTTCATATTGTTAATAAGAGGAAACAATTCTCAGAGTATTTTATCTTAATCATCATTATAAAACCTGAATTATAATTAAATTATCATTATAAAACAGAAATCACATATAATAATGCATATATATGTGTATGTATATATGTATATATATATATATATATATATATGCAAAAACCCTAAACTAAACATTAGCAAAACATTTAGCAATACATAAAAAGGTATTACTTTTTGACCAAGGGGATTATCCCAGGAATCAAAGATTGATTTAACATTAAAAAGTCAATAAAACCTAGTACATTAACAAACTAAATTGAAAAGCTATATTAGTCATTAATTATTAATACATTAGTCATTGTTTTATGAAGTTTATAGTGAACATTAGCCTATGTCCAAAAAAAGAAAAAAAAATTGCTAAGGTCATGGTATTTGAACACTATAACATAGGTGATATACTTAGTTTAAAGTTCAATGAAAATCAAATTTTGGTTATTATTCTTATTCATGCCTAAGATATGAAAAGACAAATGTCAGATCTTTTATTTGCATTAATAAGAATTTATTTATACATTTCAAAAATTACTGCCAGGGACTTCTGATAAACCTAAAAATCCATTGGCAATGGTTATCTTTTACAACTATTGTAAATATATTACATATATTTTAATAGTCTATGAAACTCCAAGCATAGAAATTTGTTTTTCTCATTAACAGGGGTAATGTTTTCCTGAAGCAGAAAAAGTGAGTGATCATACCAAAGTCTCTTAATGATTCCAAAACATGTCCTAGAGCTCTTAATTCAACTAGATGGTAGTTGAGACGATCAATAAAAGATGAGCAGTTTGCTGGTTCACTAAATGTCTAGCTGTGAATTAAAATTTCCTATCAAAGTAAAGAATTTCTTCACATTACTCTTTAGTTTAGGAACTATTTTATTTTTTAAGAGAGGGGTGACTACAAACTCAATGTGTTCTAATCTGCCAGGAACAAGACACCTGCAGAAGCATGACTCCATATGCATGAAAAGTCAAAATCCTCTTCTTTACTCTTGCTGGGGTTTATCAAATCTTCAGGTAAACTAGTCTCCAGATGAAGGGATTCAATAATGAACTGTTTTCTCAATAATTGTAAAGTGATATTTCCAGGGATTCAGTGACATTTCTTAGGACTCAGTAGTTTGCATTTAGATAGCAGTTGCACTTCAGTTACGCTGCATTGTTCATTCACATGGCCCATAGTCTGGGTAGCGGTGCAGTGAAGGTGAAGATCATGGTGGGAAGGAATCTTAATTTGAAACAATACTTACAGACCTTAGGATAGTATTACGATTCAGTCACAGCCACATGAACAAAGAGTAAAACAACTTCAAGGCTGAATAAATTGAAGCCTTTGTCATTCTTTAGATAATTAATTAACTGCATTTGCTTAGTGTTGTGTTGATTTTTTTTGGGGGGGGGAGGGTGCTCACAATTCAGGAAACCTTATTAATGACCTAAGTCACAGCGATAGGTCTGATTGTGAGCTTTGATATTTAGTAGTGATTAAATGCTAATTATTATATTGCCATCCCCCAAAAATGCCTGATTTGTAGGGTTTCAGCTGTTAATGTCTGCCATGTCCATGGATGTAATTTTTCCAAATAGTCTGAAATTTTAACTTTGTTGAATACAGTGAAAATGTAAAAATTATATCTTAAACTCTGAAATCTTGTTAGTAAATTGGAAGTTTGATGGTTATGAAATTATGGTTCATGGTATAATGTTTTGGATCTGGTAAATTACCATGAGCCATTACTCTTCTATAATTCAGGAAGTACCCACACGGCCCTATGGACAATAGACCAGGCAGTCACACAGGGTTCCAACCTGGAAGGGCTGCCTGCTTGAGGTTTAATGCCTAGAGATCATCATCACCTTGGAAATTTTGATTTTATCTTTTTTATTTTCTTTTTTTTGGTGAGTGAAGTTCGATGGAACGATAGAACACTAACCCGGGTCTGGGAGCTTTGCCTCAGATTGCCTCACTGCTTCCTCCCTGCGAAGGGTTTTCCGATGCTCACTCACCCCTAGCCTATCTATCCGCCCTTCATCTGACCTTGCGCAAAACTGTTGCCGCCCTCTGTCCTTACAGGGGAATTTGCGCAAAGGTGTGAGAGGCACAGGCTTGGATATATGTGCCCCACAGTGACTCAAGGTGGCACAAAGCGGTGGTTGTCCCTGCCCACAGGCTGGCAGCGCCAAGGAGCATTCAGTGGGCAAATGGGCAGGGGGCGACCTTCTTGCTCAGCTCTAAGCCCAGTACCAAACACTTCCAGAGGGGAGGCTGCAATCCTTAGGTGTGGCCTGGCCAAGGGGGTTGGGCAGTGGACCAGAGGAGACGGGGAGAAGCCTGTGGTCACCTCCCTGGCCTCATGACAGGACACTCCGAGTCTGGAGGCTAGCAGGAGGGGTCTCCTGGCAGCTGGTGAGCCACATGCCAGCGCTCCCTGCCCATCGTATCTTCAAGGGCCTATGCTCACCCTGTGAGTAGTCCTATGCCCAAGGGGGACAACATTAAATAGCATTTTTTTTAATGCCATGTCAGAGATCACAGAAGACAGGGAAAAGTTGTGTGTGTGTGTGTGTGTGTGTGTGTGTGTGTATCAGCACTCTTTTTTTCTACTTTTTGAAGACTTGCATTTTCCTTTTGCATTGCGCCATGAAAATTATGTAGTCAGCATTTACTCCACAGTTTTTATACATCTAAGAAGAAATTGTTTTGCAAACTGCCTACTGTTGATTTGCCAGACTTTACTCACATAATCCTAAAAGGATATCACCTATGTTTAGATAATATATATTCACTTTTATTTGTAATGGGGATAGGAGAGTGAGTTAAGAAGGGGTTCAGAGAAAGAAGTAAACCCAATCCTCATTCCTCGATCCGGGAACTCAGATAAAATGGCAACCCCAAGTACTGTAAGCCTTCAAATAAATGCCTCTATCTAAACAAAAGTACACATCAAAGTGCATTATTTCATTCATCTAAAAATGGGTATCTACTTGTTTGATAGAATTTTTCATTACAGCAACCAGATCCTGAATTAATGTCAACGTGGTGGTCTCACAATGCAGCCAGGGAGAAATTAGCTCAGCATTTCTCAAAGACTGTGTCTTGGTCTATTAAATGGTTTTATTATAATTTGCCTTTCTAATACATTTGAACGAAACTGAGACTATACCAGCATTTCCTTGATCTTCCCTCCTCTGCTCCCAACTCCAGGTTCTGTGACAGGCTTGCTTGAGAGCTTACCGAGGAAATCCTCCCTGTGTACTGAATACTTCCACTGGAGTGATATCTAGGAACAGACGATAACACCTTCTGCAAAACAAATGCACACATTAGCCTCCTTAACTACACTCTATTAAATAAAGAAGTGTAACATTTCGCTATGGAAAAACAATTTTAATTATATTGCATGTTTTAAAATCCCAGCTGAATATAATATAATTTTAGTAGCTCATTTCTCTTGAGGCATCAACATCATTTATCACTCCCGCTGCCATCTGGCATGTCTGAACCATGATGATCAGCAGTTTATGTGGAAATTAAAGCATTCAATGGGTCTCTCTTCAATAATGCTGAGGTCAGGGACAATATTACTAGCAGCAGTGAAGATGCATTTTTATCACACACATGAGAGGCATCCATTCGACATATTTTATAGCTTTCTAGGTTAAGACTAGCCAAGCTTTTCCTTATTTGCACTGACCTGACATGGGGGTCATTCTGTATAATAACTATCTAAGAATCATTCAGAGTAGTTCCTTCTCTGCTTTTGTGCTTATAAAGCTACATTCTGCTGAAAGCTCAGCAGCAACATTAAAAGTTTCTCTCTCTCTCTCTCTCTTTCTCTCTCTCTCCCCCCCCCGCCCTCTTTCTCCTTCTCTCCCTCTTTCCCTCTCCTTGTCCTTCTCCCTCTCCCTCTCTCCCACCCACCCAACTGTATTTATATAATATATTTAAATATAGCACTAACAAACACACAATATATATACACTATACTACATATATATAGTTTGTTTATGTATCTTTTTATTTGATCTATCTATCTATCTATCTATCTATCTATAATATTTGTTTTTATGCCCTATTAAAGAATGCAGAAGCAAGAAAATACCATTAATGGGACTAATTAATGTGTTAGTCCTCTCAGGGGCAAATATTTCTCCTCAAAAAAACATATCTTTGCAATGTTATATGGTGATTTTATTGTGAGAGTTTAAACTTGAATTTCTATGACTGAGAATGTAAGGGATATTTGTTATTCCATAAGTGTAGTTCCACAGGTACTGAGCTTCTCAGGGTGGTGAGTTGCTTAACTCCAAAAGGCTAGCAGCCTTGTGGTGCGATTGCCCTATGTTTGCACAGTGTTACACTGCAGACATTTTCAAGTCTGGAAGTGACTGTTTGCTCTTATCAGGAAGGTTATGACTTAAAAATAAAAAAAGTAAAACAATTTCTTAATAATAAAAATGACAGTAATGTTAATATTATTTTACATAAATGGATATTTCTGAAATGAAAAGAAAACACAAAAATCTCTTCTTTGGGTTACTCATGCTTATGTCTTCTGGTTTCTATTCCCTCTGTTCAGCATCACCATACAAAATACACACTTAGACACACACACACACACACACACACACACATACACACACAAATATACGTATATGCACAGCCAACAGTCCCACCAATGGGACAGAGAGCAAACTGTTTAAAACAGAGATGTTGCCATAACAAATGTGGAATAGTCATGAAAACAAAAGCCAGATGTTCTCAAATATATAAGAACCAGAAATTTAGAGCAGTGAATGTGCTGCGGTATAGTATATAATCTTAGAAAAACTTCAGAGGGGAAATGTCTCTTTAATGCTTATTCTAAAAAATGATAAATCACAAAGATTTTCTCCTATGTTTCTTTAAATTTTATAGGTTTATATTTTACATTCAGGTCTGTATTATTTTTAACTTAATTTTTTTATAAGGCTTAATGTTTTGTTCAAGGTATTTTTGTTTGGTTTTGGTTTTATTTTGCCTCTTAATTTCAATTATTCCAACACAACTTGTTGGAAATGCTGTATTTCATTGAATTAAATTTCCGGTTTTGTATTTAGTTTGCTGGGAGTTTTTATCATGAACAGGTGTCAAATTTCTCCAAATGCTTTTTCAATATTAATTTTTATGATTATTAATGTTTCTTTTTTAAACTGTTTCTTCAATGGATTATATTGATTTATTTTTGGATACTCAGCAAGCTTTGCATTCTGGGAATAATGTCCACATAGCATTGATGTATTTTTATTTTTTTTTATATAATGCTGGCATTGTTTTCCTAATATGGTTGACCCTTGAACAGCACAGGGGTTGAGGGTCCCATCCCCAGGGAGGTCTAAAAATCTGTACGTAACTTTTGACTCTGCAGTCAGCCCCTTGCTCCCACAGATTCAGCCAACTGATAGAAAACAGTATTTTCCATTCCAGGTGGGAATCCTCAGTATGGAAACAGCGGTTTGGAATGCAGAAATACTGTTTTCTGTCCTGGTTGGTTGAATGCCCAGATAAGTGGCTATGAAGAGCCCATTGTAATTTTTTTTAAAAACCCATGTATAACTGTACTGTGCAGTTCAAATTCGGGTTGTTCAAGGGTCAGCTGGAGTTTTCTGAATATTTTTGAAGCAATGGTCATGAAGAACACAAGTCAGTAGTTTTCTTTCACTTTTATTATTTTTTATTATTTTTTGTTACTGTATTTGTCTGATTTTGGGTCAGGGTAGTGCTGGCTTCATAAAATGGGTTGAGACATATGCACTCTTTTTTTTTGTTTCCTTGAATAAGTTATGTAGAATTGGTGCTAACTTATCTATAAACATTTAGCAGCATTAACAAATTAAACAATTTGATACTGGAGGTTTCTTTTATGGAAGGGTTTAATTACTAATTCAATTATTTTAATGAATTTGCAATAATTTAAATTATTTTATCTTGGATGAGTTATGGTAGCTTATGGTTTTCAAAAATTGATTTCAGCTATGTAGTCAAATTTTGTCTCTAGTTTCTAATATTCCCTTATTATCCTTTCAATATCTGCTTTATACAGTAATAGCCCCCTTTTCACTCAGATATTGGTAATTCATTTATTTTTCTCTTTTTTCTTTATCAGTATCATTTTATTGCTCTATTCAAAAACAAGTTATCACTTTGATTTCCTTCACTGATTTTGTGTTTTTAATTTCATTGATTTCTATTCTTTATTTTTCTTTCTCTTGCTTTTGATTTATTTGTTTTTTTTTCTAGTTTATGGAGGTAGAAGCTTAGGTTATTGAGTTGAGACCTTGCTTCTTTTCTGATATAAGCATTTAGTGTTACACACTTCGCTCTAACCCTTGCCTTTCCCATATTGATATTGCTATCAGATATTGATATCAATACAGATATTGATATGTGTACTTTCATTAGCATTCAGCTTAATGTGTACATATTGTATTATCACTTGAGACTTTATTTTTGACTCATGAATATTTATAAGTGTGTTCTTAATATTCAAAAGTTTGAAGAAGTTTACATTATTTTTCTCTGTTATTTGATTTCAGTTTGAATCCTTTATGATTAGAGAGAACATTGGTATGGTTTCAATTATTTTAAATTTGTTGAGGTTTGTATTATGACTCATTATATGGTCTATCTTGGTGAATGTCCTATGCGGTCTTGAAAAGAATGTATATTATCCTTATGTTCAGTAGAATATTTTATAATTTTTATTTAGAATACAGTAGGTGATGATTTTTTTTTTTGGGGGGGGTGTAGTTTTTCTATATCCTTGTTGAATTTTGTCTCATGGTTTTATTAATTAGTAAATAAAGAGTGAAGAAGTCCCTAACTATATTTGGGGATTTCTCTTTTTCTCCTTTCTAGTTTGTCAGTTTTTGCTTTGTGTATTTTATAGTACTGTAGTTTGGTGCATAGTATTTAAGATTGTTATTTCTTCGTGGTGAATTGAGTCTTTTATCAGCATAAAATGTCCTTTGCCTCTGGTAATCTTATTTGCTCTGATGTGTACTTTATCCAAAATTTATATAATCACTCTCACTTTTTGCATAGTATAACTTTTATATATATATTTTTTGCCTTTTACCGTCAACCAAACTGAAGTCCATTTCTTATAACCATCATATAATTAAGTCATAGTTTTTACTAATTAGGCCTAGCTCTGTCTTTTTATTGTCATACTTAAACCATTTATTGGTTTGTTGGAAAAGTCATGACGTATTTTGTCTGTTTTTCATTGGAAAAAGGCGTCATGACTTTTTCGACAACCCAGTATAATCAATTATTAATTATTAATTATAATATCTAGTAATTATTAATATATTGCTACTTAAGTCTGCCATTTAATTATTTGCTTTTTTGTTTCTGCCCTTTGTTTCTGAATCTTTTCTCTTTGTAAGTTACTTGAATGTGTTCTATTATTTTATTTTTACATATAATGTTGAGTATCACTTTTTATAGTTTTTTAATGGCTGGCGTAGGACTTATGATATGCATATATAATTTGTGTCCTTCTACTATTATCACCATCTTACCTTTTTAAGTAGAACTTAAATACCTGGACACCATTTAGCTCACGCCAGTGACTTAGCATAGGGGAACCACCACCTCATTACTGCAGGCAGAGAAAGAGGGCAGGACTGTGCTCACAGGCAACTCAGGAATGACCACTGCCTCTTTACTGCTGGTTTGGGATAGATGTCATGGCTCAGCCAATGGGCTCTGCAGTGGTACCATGCATTGTGGTGAAGGAGGTGTGTGGCTTTTTCATGGTGTTGACTAGGGCAGGTGTGCTTAATAGTTTTCTGTGCTACTGGGCTGCGAAATCCCATCCCTTTGGCTCAGAGTGTGATTCATGAGAATGGTGGAGCTTATCCATATCAGGATATCAGCAGATTGAGTACGTATAATATGAAAATAAAAGAAACAAACAACAGTGACAAATAAAAAAAGGGGAGATTCTGCTGCAGTTGTCTAAAAGGACAGGTCTCCTCCCCATTTGAGTACTATTTATGAGAATGAAAATCAAATAAAAACTAAAATAGTTAATGTCTTTGTCCAAATGTGTAATGACGGTATACCCAGATAGTTGGTATTTTGCCAATGCTACTAATCTGTATGGATTTCAAAAAACAAAAACAAAATTATTTATTGAAGAAAAATATAATCTTATAGGAAGTGGAAAGGTTATATAAATGAATTTTTGAAGTACCTATGTGATTATTGCAATACATTTTCCCTTAAGGATTGTTAAAAAATAAAAAGGAAGACAATGATTGTATCTAGGCATTGTTTTAAAGAAGAAATGTATCCCTTAAAAGTTTCCTTAGTATTAGTATCTTTCTTGTAGTAATAAGTAACTGAGATATAAAAAGATTAGGATCAGCACAAATTAAATCAGCCAGTAAGGATGAGCCTAGACAGTATTAGCTTGAAATTTAATCTACTTCACTGACCTACCTCTCTGTGGTTAAATACATACCACCCGAGTGGTAATGGCACGGGTTACAGAGCTGTTCTAAGGTTGTCAAGAAAAACAAACACACAAACAAACCCACCCACCCACCCAGCCCCCCCAAAAAACAGTTGCTTTTAGCCAAACATCAACATCAAAATTGATTTTATTGTAAACCTATATTTTAGTTACTAGAAGTATGAAATTACATGTAAAAATTATAAGGTTACAATCAACCAAATATCCATCATACACCACATATACTCATACAATATTATGTAACTGATGATAAAAAACATGCCCATGAGAATATTAAACTACATGAGACCATCAAATAGAAAAACTAAAATGATCAAAAGGTGGAAGAGCATCTAGTAAAAGGTAGACTAACCACCTAAAAAGAAATAAATCAATGATGGCAAAGTTGAGAAAGACATAAAATTACTCTCTGTGTTGTTTATTCTAGCTATATCACACTACGATGCTATAAATCATTCTATGGATCAATCTTAAAAGATTTTCAGGATTATTAAGAACATTTGAAAAGTTATAAATTATTGTTTTTGGAAAGCTGCTTGTTTCTTTTTGTTGTCACCATCTGCAACACATGAAAACTGAAGCCTGAGAGATTGTTTCCCCCTTAGGACATATGAAAAAATATCAAAACCATGTTTTACTATGTGTATCAAACATTTGGGTTATGTATATGAAAATGGACACAGGCTCAAATAGCATTTTGGAATATAATTTAGAATATTTACTGCTGGAAAAGTTAATAAATAGTTTTAAAGGAAATTATGTATATTTAGCAATTTAACACTAACCTTTTATGGGAAATGTTACTGTAAATTTTATTTTACTTAACACAAATTTGATCTAATACAGCATTTTTACCTACAGCTTATTTTAACATGTGTGAATATAATTAACATGTCATCAATATTATAACTAATCTGAACCATGCAATATTTCCAGGCATAGCATTATGATTATGTGTCACTGTGTCACTAAGAACTATCATCAACTTGCCCTTCAGCTACTCAGTTACTTTTAATTGATATCATCCCTTTTAAAACAATGATCTTACAGTATGTATAGCACAAAGTTTTTGAATCCACAAAATTAACAGTAAGCGCCTTTGATGTGATCAAGACTTCAGAAAGGATAACTGAGCCTGGAGGTGGTTTGGGCAATCCCAGTAGAAGTACCAGCTGAGCAGATTCCTATCTGGGTAGGCTCACTAAGGCCTGAATTTAGTCTGGTGTTTTTGGTATCCAGGATGGAAATGACTGGAAAAGCTTAAGGATCCCTACAACTAAGTTCTTAAATGTAGCAAAACATAAAGCTAGAGTTGAATGTTAGACCAGGACGTGTCAATTGGAATGAGTTCAGAAACAGCACAGCTTTCCAAGTTAAGCCATGGTTAATTATTTACATGGAAAAAATCAAATAAATCCATACTTAAAGTCAAAACACACATATATATATATATATTCACACGTTCGGCAAAAAAATATTATCAGTTTTAAAACTGAATAAGATACTTTTGCCTTTTCTAGGTGAATGTATACTTCTTCAAAGGACTACAAAGAAAGATTAAAGTAAAACGTTTATACAGTTGATAAAAATTTTGGAAACTAATTCCCTAAATCAATAACTATTGGGTTGTCAGAAAAGGCATGATGCATTTTTCCAATGAAAAATATAGAAAAAATACTTCATGACTTTTCTGACAACCCAATATATTGACCCAATATATTGTTGTAGCTAAATTTCAAATAGTAACCTTCTTGGAAAAAAATTGCCTTTTATTATTATTGTCATAATTTCACAGCAGTAATTTTTTGCAAATTTAAATTACCATAATTAAAAATATTTATAATAATGAATTACTTTATGTTATTTGAATAATATCAGCCTTAACATTATATGAAATTATTTATGTTCTTATATAGAATTTACCAAAATATTGCTATAGTTTTTTAAAATAATTTTACTAGCTATTAAAATGTTTGAGAATTAATTACATATGAGCTGTAAAAACTTGAAATCCTTATTTTTTAAGGAGAGCACATATTTCATATTATTAAGAAATATCTCAGATCTCTTTCTGGGAAGTTTTGGTTTCATGCACTTAAAGAAGTGTATTTTTTCCTTGTCAAAGTACATAGTTTGTTATAAAAGTGGAAGTGACACTTTATATATTCAGCAATTTTTACCAAAAAGCTGTCAGAAGCATGAGATAAAATATCATCTATTAATAGGTTGATCTGTTAGAGAAAATTCTAGCTTTCTATTTCCAAAATATTTAACTGACTATATACCCTTTTCACAAGCTTTATATATACTTATAATGATGTACTTATACCCTGTACAAACATGTTATTATAAACAGAATTGCTGATCAACTTTTTAAGGGGGAAAGAAATATCATGCTATTTCCTATCTTAGTTAGTATACCTTAAAAATGTATATATATGATGGCAAAAAGAAAATGAAAAAACTAAAATGTTAATCATTTTGCCTCTGCTGTCATTTTTTCTTTCCAATTTGCCTTTCTTTAAATCTCTCTTTTTCTTGTACCATAACAGAAAACCATAGGAGTTATATATAGTCAGGCAGACTTAATTTTATTTTCAACTTTAAAAAGCCAATTGACTTCCTACATGCTCAAATGTATTCATGATAAAAACAATGATAAGGGTATCTATTCTGATAGACATAGTAGGGACAGGCTGGAAGTTTGCATTCACCAGAGAAAATCAAGATTGTCATGTGTTTAGGAACTTAGGCCCAAATTGAGGAGACATTCCATTAGAAAGAATGTACAGAAGTATTTTTTATTGAGATATAATTGACATATAATATTGTATTATGTTTAGGTGTACAGTATAATGATTATACACACACACATACACACACGAATACTGCAATAAGTTTAGTAAACATCCATCACAACACATAGTTACAAATTTTTTTCTCTATGACAAGAAGTTTTAAGATCTGTCTTTTAGTAACTTTCAAGCATACAATACAGTATTGTTAGCTATAGTCACTATTCTGTGCATTAGAGCCCAGGACCCCTTTATCTTACAACTAGAAATCTGTACCTTTAGACCACCTTCACTCATTTTGCCCACCCCCTACTCCCCACCTCTGGCAACTACCAATCTGTTCTCTGTATCATTGAGCTCCTTTTGTTTTTCTTTTTTTTATCCCAAATACTGTATGAGGCCATCTCTGTCTGACTTATTGTACTTAGCATGATGTCCTCAGGTCCATCCAAGTTATTGCAAATGGCAGGATTTCCTCTCTTTATAATGGCAGAATAATATCCACATTTTCTTTACTCATTTATCTGTTGATGGACACATAGGTTGTTTCCATGTCTTGGCTATTGTAAATAATGCTTCATATTTAGGAATATTTTAACTAAATATTCTGAGGTACCCTCCATTTTGGCACCTATAGTGCTTTTCCAGAATCAGGCTATAGGAGCATTCTCTCTTGCCAAAGGATGGGATGGTTTTCAGGACAGAGGGAAACATAAATTCAAAGCCCATCATCCTCAACCAAAATGGAATGTACCCAGTGTCATTCTATCAGACTAGTTGGGAGTTGGTGGAAGCTCGAACACTTGCTTCTTGGAGATAGATGAGCTGTCATCACGTGGAGTCACAGTGAATGACAACTGCTATTAACATAATGAGAGGAAACTTGGGACTAAGTTTTACCTCCTCTTATTTAACACAGGCAGTGAAGTGGATACCATATCCGTAGTTTTTAATCTGTTTGTTTATGGGTTTTGGGTTTTGGCTTTTTTGGCCTCTATTTATCCCATGTTGGCAGATTGAGGCAGAATAGAATCAGCGGCAGAACGTTGAACCACAGGTGACAGTTTATAAAGGATGGGTTCTCTTAAAGAGGAATGTGTGTGCATGTGCGTATACACACACAATGCAGTGTTCAATATTAGTGGGAGCACATTGAGAATTTTGAGGATAAGAGGGGGAAATATTAGATTTGAAATTTTTAGAAGACAAGCTTAGGGTGTGGCTGTGAAATGGCTATGGCAATAGATATCATTACAAATAATAATCAGAAAAAAAAAAAGAATGTGGCTTTTAGGTCATCCAGGTTTGTGGCTGGATATAGATTGAGGAAGAACAATGAGGCACAGATAAAATCACTGTCAATTAATGAGACATGATGACAAGACTTTCAGTACATTGCTGTAGAATTAATGGGTAGAGATTTGATAAAGCAGATAGAAAACGTCTCAAAGGATCTGCCCTTAATATGTGTTATTTATCTTGTTAGAGACAAAAAATAAAGATGGAAATATTTAGGATATTGGTCAAAATGACCTATGTATCTTTCTTCTTCAGTTCAGCATGTCTCTATCCCTCTGTACAATCTTCCAATATTCTCACCTTTTATCTAACCTGTTACCTATTCACAAAATTATATTGGAAATTACCCTTTCTTCCTGAATTAATTTGTTGACATTTCACTAATTATTTGCAAAGTAATTCTAAAACAAAACATTTTGTAGAGTTACCTTGAAAGGTTATGTTAACTTATCAACAAAGAAGAAAGATAAATTTTATTTATCTCATGAAAACACATTTTGGCATCAAGAAATGTTTTACCATTATTATAGGATAATTTCTTTTGAGAAGTCATGGTACTTAACAGATATGTGGAAATAATAAGACTTCTGTGAACAAAACCAGCTCACTCAACCAAACACTCCTGGCTTGTCAGCCAGGAGCTCATGAAATGGGCCCCTGAGAGGATTGGGTGGGAGACGAGAAATAAAAGAGAAGAGAGACAAAGTGTGGGGACAGGAGGGACTCAGTCTGCTGGTGGCAAAACTGAGACCTCGTTTATTGGGTATACAAGATTCATAAGGGGAAGCAATTTCCTCATTTTAGGGAGCAATTCCCTAAAGCTAAAACTCATGGGCTGAGGAGAAACAATTTCTCCTCAGCAACAAGCTATGTTATACACAATATAAACCAATGATATAGCGAGGCAAGGTTAAACTGAGGCAAATAGAAACTGTCTACAAGTCCACAGTAGAAAGTCCCAAGCATATGAAGCAGGTCCATGGTGGAAAGTCACAGAGCGGTGATGTATGTTGAAACTGCAAGTCCATAGTCCATGAGCAACTGAGTCCCTTAGTCCATAAGTTTTCCTATCAGCAAGCTGGGGTCTTTACTCTTTGCACTTGCGTTGTCTGGAAGCAGTTTAAGGCAGAAGCACTGTCCCACAGGTCCCCACTTAACTGCTCCAAGGCCGCTCACCCTAGGCCTGTATCCACCTGGAGACCCAAGCTTGCCAACCTAAAGCCTCAGTGTCCCTGGCTGGTCCCAGCCAGCTCCAACACTTCTGACACTAAGGAGTTTGAAATTTGATTCATAAGATGATGCCTTCAGCCTTTTTAGTTCTGAGAAATATGTTTGAGAGAACTTTATTTTCGTTTTTCATTCTTGAGATTTCTCATCTCTTTATAATGAAGAAAGACATTATGACTAGTATGCTATTTCTTATCATTGACAGAATAGATAATCCTGCTTCATAAATTTAAGGGTTATGATATGATTTGATCATAAAATATGAGAAAATTATTTTCTATAACTCCTTTTTTTAGCTATATCCATTCAAGAATGAAAAGAAGCACATAGAAGAGAATTAAATACACACATACACACACACATTTTGGTTTAAAAAATAGGCCAGAATATTACAGAAGCTCCAATGACATTTGAGAAGTGTCTTAGCAATAAAATAATGTTTTCTGAGCCAATCAAAATAGGCCTGATAAAGTAAACTAATACACAGTGGTAAAATTGAAAAGGAACATGCTTAAAAATTGCCAAACTCCATTTGGTAGAAAAGAAAATTATTTTTAAAAATCTAAATTCCCATTAACTTCATATCCCATTTGCAGTAAGGGCTATTGTCAAGCTTACTCATATACTTAACCCCCTAAAATAAGCATATAGCAGGTCCCATTAGAGTCTCCAGAATAGGCATCAAGAATGCTCAGGTTTTCTTCATTATTTACCTAAATAATAAATTTAGGTGGTGTGCGTATTGAGTACAAAATATTCTTAAGCAGCTTATGAGCAAAGCATTGATTTTTATCTTGACAGAATCTGAAAAAAAAATGGCATTTTGACCGCTTATCTCATGTATTAATCTTTACCTTAATGTCCCTGTGAAGCGGTGATCTAGAATTTCTTTAGTCCCTACTGTCACAGGAATTTCACCTACTCTTATTGAATAATATTCTTTTCAAGTATTATAAAGCTCTCCCCTGGCAACATCTGGTACAGTAGTAGAATAAGAAGAGACCCCATTACTCATTGAAGTGCCATAAAATCTAAAGATAGGAAACATTCACATTGGTACATTAAATTATATTACAACCATAAGAAAGTACATTAAGGGATTGTACAAATCATGGCATGGAATTAAGTCATCTGGTTAATACTTCCTGAGCCAAACTTTACAACACAGGCTACGAATATGCATCCGGCCTAGGTTAACAGAACCTGTTTCTACAAGTGCGAAAGTCTCCTTATAAATAAATCTCCTTTGGCCTGGAATAGGGGTGACTAGGGAAGAAGAGAGGATAACAGTGTTATTTTCCCTCTGGTTTTCAGATTTCAGAATCCTCAATATAAGCATAGAACAACCTGAGGGTCCTTTGTCAAAAAAAAGGCTTAGCATTGAGCTAGAAAAGGGCATTTATACTAGAAAAGAAAATGCAGGCTTCATTATCCACTTTCTTCTTTGCTATGGTAAAATCCATGTAACTAACAACTTATAAATTGCATGTGCCACCATTCTAAAGCTATCATCACTAAAGAACTATTAATATATTTTTCTGATACACTATTTTTTTTTTTAATTTGTTAAGCTCTCACAAGACTCTGACCTGAGTTGACCTGCCAGCTCCTGGGTCAGTTTACCATGTCCAAGTTGATAGAGGTGAAGTGAGTTTTAAGAATATGGCAGCCTCCGTATCTGTAACAGGCTGGACTAAGAGAAACAGTACCCATCAGCCCATATTAAATTATAATCATTACTCAATTGAGTTAATGTCAAAAGTTCTCTCTGCTCACACATTTGTTGGCTTACCATCTTATCTCATGCAGCCAGTGATACATTAAAAACATGTCCGATTACATGAATCTTCTGCTCAAGATGCTTTAATACCATGCCACCACGAAGAATTAAAACCAGGTCTTTTCTCACAATCTGACTTTCTATTTCTACCTTCCTTATTATCTCCCTGGATGCTTTCTTCTCTTGTTGCCCTTCCTCAAACAACTTAGGCAATTCAGGGCCTTCACACCTCTTTTTTCTTGGCCTTGTAACCATGTAAAAAGCTCTCCCTCAACTCAACTCAAATTACTCTTTCTTAAGGAGACTTTCTCTGACCCTTAAATTTAAAATTGTACACAACATCCCAATTCCTTGCATTCCTTACTTCCTTATCATATTGTTATTATTATTATTATTATTATTATTATTATTATTATTATGAAACTTAACACTTTCTAATATGTCATCAAAGTTAACAAGAAGGCAGATTGTCTGTTGAACTCATAGTTGCATGCCTAGTACCTAAAACAATGTCTGGAGTATGATATTGGGTTGTCAGAAAAGTCATGAAACATTTTTGCAATGAAAAACATTAAAAAAAATACGTCATGACTTTTCTGACAACCCAATATTGCCTTAGTAAATATTCATGGCTGAATGAAGATGGTATTCTGGGATAATATTTTCATAAATGTTAACTATAGACAGTTTAAGTGATTTCCAAAATCACACATCAGTTAGGTGTTAGAAACCAATGCCTGTGAAGCCTGAATTTTTTAAACTCATACACATTCCAGATAAAGTTTACAGAAGATTACAAATATTAATTTATTTAGTCTTTACATGGAAGCATAAGATGAACTTGCTCTTATTATCCACTTTTAAAGGTAAGGAAAGAAACCACTAGACCTTAAGTAACATATCCAATATCATACAGTTAGTAAGCGATCTTTTTTGAAGCAACATTCTACATGACATTGCCACGCCTTGTTTTTCTGAGTGTGGTTTTATATTTTCTTACGTTCTGTATTAATATATATTATAGTCATAAGTTTTATGTTTGAAATCCTGACAAGATTTTAGAAGTTGGCCAACTTTTATTTCCATTCTAATCGCAGATCTTAGAATCTCCCTAGTGGATTTGTGAGAAGTTTACAATGCTAGAACTTTTACTCAGTGGTATACATAATTCTGCTCTTCAGATTTGTATCTAAAGTGGAGTCTTTTTAATACCTACACACATTTAGAAGATAGCTGTGTAGAAGCTGATGGGCTACAGATGCTTAGATTCAACCTGATACCTAAAGAGATCTCAATTCTCACCTGGGTAATTAAACATAAAATGGTAGGCACTATGCTTCTGTAAGCAAATGGGTTAAATTAATCATGATATTGTAGTAACTGACTATTTGTAGATAATGTCTGTTTAGATCTTCATCCAGTAACTCTTTCAAAGCAGAAAATGTTAGGTGGCAGACTCTTGTATTATTAGTGCCGCTTAAATAGGGAAAGACTTTTTTTTTTAACTCAGATGTGATAGGAAAAAACATAAAGAGAGACTGATGAATTTGACCTTTAGAAATAATATATAAACAATAACATATGAGCAATTGAAAACTGATGAAAATCACTACCCAATATAAATATGTCATACAAATCTATAAGAAATAACATATTCTAGTAAACCAGTAAACAAGAATGAGGAATGTATAAGTAAATAAGCATGAGAAATGTATAAGTTCAAGCAGTAATCTAGTGCACGAAAATTAACTCATTAGTGAAAAGCAGTCTTTTATCATTTACAGGGATTATATTGTCCAAGGTCACAATAAAACTGAAATACTTCTAAGCCAAAGATAATTAAAAAAACATTAAAATGCAATTTTAAAATGTACATTTAAAATGTCAAAATTTTTTTTGTTTTGTTTTGAACATGTCAATTCTTCAAATCAATAGTAAACGAATTGCATAAATTTATTTATTACAGTAGTATTGATAAGTAAAATAGGAAATAACTTAGATGTCAACTGTGACACGTTACCTATTATTTTCCTAAATCTGTTCTCCCCTTATCATATTATAGTTTTTGCTAGGTACAAGGCCACCCTAACAGAGACTAAATTTTCTAATTCCCTTTTCAATTTAGATTTACTGTATGAGTAATTCTCTTTTATGGAATATAAGTATAAACAATATTCACATATTCCACATTATTTACCTAAAAAAGAATTTACTGATTGTTTTTTCTCTTATCACATTCCTGGGAATGAAGACCTATTCCAGCTTTGAAAAACAGGGCCATGCTGCATGGGTGTATAGATGATGTGTGGACCGAAAAAGATCAGATTCAGGTGTTATATTCTTAGTCAGTGTTGTTTTAGATGGCCTAAAGGTTACTGCTAGTAAACTAGAGGAGATAAAGATAGGTGAAGACAGAAGCTGTGAAATAAAACAGAATCAGAAAGTTTGGGAAAATGAGTAGTAAAGATAATGGTAAACTTAGGCTCCTATGGAAAAGTAAGCATTAAAAATGTCATCAAAGAAACCAAATGGCTAGACTATCTGGATCTCAAATGCACATTACCAAAATCTGTTTGCAAAACTTGCAACAAAAGGGCATATATCAGTCACACATTTCAGTTATGTCCATGAGGGAATTGTACCATAAAAAATCAACAAGTGGACAAAAGTTGGGCCATAGACAAAATGAACAAGTTATATCCAAAGAGAAGAACCAAGAGTTTTGAAAAGATATAACTAAAAACTTACTTCATTTTATTTAAAATTAATTAATAATAAGGAAACAAACCACTAGACATTAATTAATTAATTAAATATTTGTTTATTTTGATACTCTATAATTTTATATTAATTTAAGGCATACAACTTAGCAGTTAGACATTTATATAATTTTAGAAGTGATCCCCCTGAGTAGTCTAGTACCCACCTGGTACTATGCACAGTTATTACCATATTACTGACTATATATTTTCTATGCTTTACTTCACATCCCCATGATGATCTTGTGACTACCAATTTGTACTTCCTAATCCCTTCACCTTTTCACCCTGTCCCTCAACCCCAATCCCATTTATCACCCCAGGAAATCTAGTACCCATCTAACACCGTACATAATTATTATAGTATTATTGACTATATTCATTAGCTATACCCTACATCTCCGTGACTACTATGTAACAATCAATTTGTACTTCTTAATCTTATCTCCCACTCACTCACCCCCAATCCACACCCCATCCGGCAACCATCAAAATGTTCTCTGCATCTATGAGTTTTTTTCTGTTTTGTTTGTTTATTTTGTTCTTTAGATTCCACATAAAAATACAATCATGTTGCATCTGTCTTTCTCTGTCTGACACACTCTACTCAGCACAACATCCTCCAGGTCCATCCATGCTGCCGAGAACCCATTCCCAACCATGGCTGAGCAATATTCCACTATATATATGCACCACAGCTTCTTTATCCATTAATCCATCAGTGGACACCCAGGCTGCCTCCACATCTTGGCCATTGTAAACAATGCCTCAATGAAAACATGGATGCATACATAGCCTCAAAGTAGCATTTGGATTTCTTTGGATAAATACCCAGCAGTGAGGTTACTGGATCCTGTTTTGTCTCTTGTTATACTTTGATTTTTAAGAGTCTATTTTGTTTGGTATAAGTATATCTACCCCAACTTTTTTTTTTTAATTTCCATTTTTATGAAATATCATTTTCCTGTCTCTTTACTTTAAGTCGGTGTGTGTCTTTTGATCTGAAGTGAGACTCTTGTAGGAAGCATAAGTAAAAGTCTTGTTTTCTTATCCATACAGCCACCCTATCTTTTGATTGTAACATTTAATCCATGTACATGGAAAGTAATTGTTAATATAGATATGTAATTATCACCATTTTATTCATATTTTGGCTCTTCTTTTTATGTTTTCTATCTCCATTTTTAAGTTTCCTATCTCTTTGTTGAAGTTCTCTCTGAGATCATTGAGCATTTTAATAGCCAGTGTTTGGAACTCTGTGTCTGATAGATTGCTTGTCTCCATTTCCTTTAGTTCTTTTCCTGGAACTTTGTTATCTTCTCTTATTTATGATGTTTCTGTGTCTCCCCATCTTGGCCACCTCCCTGTGTTTGTTTCTATGTATTGGGTTGTCAGAAAAGTCATGAGGCATTTTTGCAATGGAAAAAATATGTCATGACTTTTTGGACAATCCAATATAAGGTAGGACTGCTCTGCCTCGCAGACTTAGTAGAGTGGCCTTATGTAGTAGGTGTCCTGTGTGACCCAGTGGTACAGTCTCCCTGGTCACCAGAGCCAGGTGCTCTAGGAGTGTCCCTTGTTTGGGTTGTGTATGCCTTCCTATTGTAGTAGATCCTTGGTTTTTATTTGCACATCAATGGGGGAGATTTACCCTCAGGCTAATTGGTTGTGAGGACTAGCTGTGACTACAGTGGAGGAGCTGTTGTGCAGGGGCTGACCCTACTGAGCAGCGTTTGCTTTAGTGGGGCTCTGGTGCCTCCCCAGTCTGCCATTTGGGTGTGTTGTCCTGGGAGGTGGCCAGGTGATGCTCTGGCTTGGTCCAAAGCTGGCCATGGCCACCAGGTGTATCAGCTCTGGAGCCTCCTGGGAGTGAACCTGCTGCAAGCCAAATATGGCCACAGCCTGTGCTCTTCCTAGAGGTACCCGGTATGAGCTTGAAAGCAATTTGCAGATGGCCACTGTCCACACTGAGCTTAGAGGTGCCTTGAGAGGCCAAGCTATGAACCAAGGCTGGCTGTCGCTAGTGCTGAGCTTAGTGCTGCTCAGCTGGAGGTATGGGAAATGCCAAATACAGATGCTACTCGTTTGGGTTTTGTGAACCTTTGAAAGGTTTTATGAAAACCTGCAGCATGAGCTAAGTCACTGGAAGTGGCTTTTGTGTGTCCAAAGGTTGGGTGGGGTGGGGTCTCTGGGAATTGCTAGGGCGGGGCAGATGGAAGGTGATAGCCAATTTGATGGAGACTCAGATATAGCCTCTGCCTGGGCCTGCATGCAGGGATGGGGAGGGCTCAACAAAGAACAATATCTTCTGCCAGTTCCTCTGTCCGAGAGAAAGCTGCTCCTCCAGCTCTTGACCTGCAGCCAGGATATTCAGTTCCTTTCTGCATTATCCTGGGACCTTTTGAGCTGCTGCCCTAGCACTGGAGCTCAGAGTGAATGAGTATGTTAGTAAGTAGGTGCACAGTCCCTTTAAAAGAAGTGGCTGGGACTCCAGCTGCCCTCTGTCTCACTCAGCCACAATCTCTGCTGGTTTTCACAACCAGAGTTATAGAGATTTCTGTCCCCAACATTGGAACCCTGGGCTGGGGAGCTGGGTATGGGGCTGAGACCCGCCGCTCCTTCGGCAGGGTACAGCCAAGATATCACTCCTGTCAGAAGTAGGTACTTCTGACCTACTTTAGCTGAAAACTTCCATCTTTAAAGAGTATGGATTCCTTCTGAGCTATAAATTTAGATACAAGAAAATAAAATAATCCCTTCCCTTGATGTCTATTCTGTGTGTTTACAAATAATCAAACAATAGTTCTTTAGAAAGTGTTATCATCTCAAAACATCTAAAAATGTAAATGGCTGAGAGTCATTTTTAACTATAAATTGCATAGTATAGCTGCCTGCCTTTGCATGCACACTGCCCTTCTAATAAAATGTAAGAGAACGCTGAAGTCAGAGTGGGATCTCAGCAGCACCAGGCGAGAACTAAAACAGATTAATGCATTCAAACTAATGTAGAGAAGACCCCAGTGACCACCGAGCAGTTGATGTGCATGAAAGCATTTAAAATTTCACTGTTTATTAGTTTGATCTAGCTACATTAAAAAAGATGTCCTAGGGAAGCAGTTTAAAATAAAAAAGGTCCATTTGTCTCCTTCTGGACCAGAAATTTAGAGCTGCCTAATTTTACCACTTATATAAAGGAAAGTGAGTGAGAAAATTGACCGATGGCAGATCAGGCTCAAAGAATCTTAGAAATGTACCTAAAATTATTCCAGACCAACTCATATGATGATACACACTGATACTTAGCCTTTCCCTAAAGCCCTGCAGGAGTTTAGCTCTAAAACATGTAACCACTCTAAGATGTTAATAGTTGATTAGGTCTTAATGAGTAGTTCTTTCACAACATGCCCACGCTATGGTCAGAAATACTCCTTCAGGGGATTAATATCAAAAGATAAAACGGTGAATAAATTTGCCTATTTTCCTTCTTTATGAACCCACGGGAGCTGTGAAGTTAAAAATGAATGTTCTGGTGCTGTGGTCTGTGCACAGGGCCTTTTTCTGGAATATCATCTCTCATTTGCCTTCTAAGATGCTGAGCATTTCCACATCCAGAGATACTTTAGCTCATGAAATTGCTTTACTTTTATAATTTCAAACTTTCTTTAGTCTCCCTTTAGCCCTAACTTTGCTTATATATCCCACCCCTGTAAAACCCATCATCCTTATTCAAATATTTCATATTTACACTGCCCTTCAGGTTTCACAGTCTATACAGCCTTGTTTTGGGTCAGCATTTCAGTGAGGCATATCTGTAACCCACCCCTTCCTTTTCCTTCTCACTGAAGAGAAGTAATGAATACTTTTGACTAAAGAAGAAAGGGAGAAAAGCAAATATATCTGAAACTATGTTAGTCAGCTTTCCAGAAGTATATCATGAAATTTGGAAATTGATAAAAATCACACAAATCTTCACTAATGATTAGAAACAATCTTATAGCAAACATACAGTGCATGTGTGTATTTGGAGGGTAATGGGATGGTTTTACTATTCAAAAACATATGTCCATTTGATTGGATCAAGAAACATCATTAAAGTCCTAAACCAAAATAATTCAGCATCGGAGCTTCCCAGACAAGAAAAAGCTGAAGGAGTTCATCACCACCAAACCAGTATTGCAAGGAATCTTAGAGGGACTTCTTTAAGATGGGAGGGGGGTTAAGGACGGGTGAAAGGGTGAGGGATTAAGAAGTACAAATTGGTTTTGTTACACAGTAGTCAAGGGAATGTAGGGTATAGCATAAGGAATATGGTCAATAATATTGTAATAACTAAGTATGGTGCCAAACAGGCACTAGATCTATCAGGGTGATAGATGGGAATGGGGTTGGGGGCAGGGTGAAAAAGGTGAAGATATTAAGAAATACAAATTGGTAGTTAATACAGTATGGGGAACATGATCAACAATGTTGTAAAGATCATGTAAGGTGCCAGATGGACACTGGACTTATCAGGGAGATCACTTCATAGACTGTGTAGATGCCTGACCAATGTGCTTATACACCTGAAGCTGAAGTAGAATAATATTGAATGTCAACTATAACTAAATATGTAGTCATGGGATGTGGACTACAACATAGGGAAGATAGTCATTGGAATTGTAACAGCTATATAAGGTGTGAGAAGGGTAAGTAGCTTGGGAGGAGGGTTATCACTTTATGAGGGGTTTAAATGTCCAACTATTATGTTGCTTTGTACACCTGAAACTAATTTTAAAAAAATTTGGCATCGGTCTTATCTACCCCCTGAAGTATTATTTTTTCTTTTCTTTTCTTTTTGGCTCTCACAGCAATAGCATTGGAATCCTATCCAGTGTTTTACAAATGCCTCAGAAATAACAGAACAACATTTTATTTTAAGTGGTAACAAAAAGAAAGATATAGACGTAGATATAAGGCATATAAGCAATTTAAAAAGCCAGAGAATCTTAGGCCAGATTGAAGGTATATGTTTGAAGTTGCTAATGTGATTGATGATACTTTTGGAATATTATTATTTTTTTAAATCTCCACAAAATAGAACTGATAATAGCACTTCTAAAGAAATCTGAGAAAGTTACAAAAACGAATAGTGCATCTTTTGCACATTTTCTATAGTAAGGTGTCATCAATATATTTTTTAAATACTTTTAAATATATTTTTTTCAAATTCACAAGGAATTCTATGAAGCCACGTAAATTCTTATTTAGAGAAACTTGTTACACATTTTAAAATTCCTAATCCAATACAGAAGTCACCCAAAGATATTCAAGATAAAAAAATACGTGTCAATACTACTTATTTAAAGATTTGCAAATATATTAAATAGCATGTCTATGAATAGAATTTAAAATAAATCAACAAGAAAGTGGACTCTAATTCTGAGGAAAATGTGTGTAAGTGTGTGTATGGGTGTGTCGTTATGGTAGTGAAGCCTAAACTCATTGACTCCATCCCTAACTCAGAGTTGAGCAAACCTGGAAGAAGAAATGAAGGAAATAGGGATAAAGGAAAGCTAAAGGTTCCCTTTCATTTGACACAGTTCCTGCTAGGAGAAACGTATTTCTGATTTGGCCACATATATGAGAGTATCCAGGAGGGAAATGAGAGAGGCTTTTTCATAAATTCAAATTCCTAGTGGATACTTTAGTTCCAATAACTTGATACTCAATTAAAAATAATAATTTACTGTTGTGTGAACTATTATAATGTAGGCTCATATTGGTCTCTAAAATAAATCACCTCAGTTTCTGTTGATTATATAATTTAATACAATAAAAAGCATAATTTGTTCTTTATTCAAATGAGAAATTGTAAAAGAATCAACATAGGTCAGTTAACATTCTGCTTTGCTGCTTAAACAAAAGAATTTCCAATGCTGAAGAAGATAGCTGAGAATGAGAATTTTTAAAAAAAGATGTGGAGAGAGAGAGGAAAAAAAAAAGAAACTAAAAATAGTGAAATCTGAGACCTTCAAGAAAATCTACTAAGACATATATATGCCTGTCGATATTTTATATCTGCATTTAAAAATATTGGACATTTTAGATGTCAATTTTGAAATTGAAACTTAAGGATTCTATTTCATGGCGGTAACAATTTTCCAGGTTTTTCTTTATCTTTTCTTGTTGGAATGCTTTCTTGTTAATTTGATAGGTTTCTTTTTATCCTGGTGATTTCATGCTTCTCTTACCTCTACCACGTGAAGCAAATACTTTCTGCCATCTATCATTTGATTTTTGACTTTACTTAAAATGGACTTGACCATGCTGAAATTTCTAACATTTATGCTGTTTGTCACTCTATCCCTTTAAAACTCCTGGTTTTCCTGTTTTGCTTAAAAATGACTACTCAATTCTGAGGATTCTTCCCATATTTTATTTTATTTTTTTTATATTTGGAATATTATTCACTTGGAAATCATCCTGTATAATTGGTAAAATAAGCTTTATTTGTTTTTCAGGTGGAAAGTCTATTATGCAAACATTGTTAACTTGAAAACAAGTTTAACCAACTGAATTGAAATGTCCCTTTAACATATATTATATTCCCATATTCTTTATTATCTCATATAAACTAACAAATAATTTTGTGTAAAACCCTCCAAAATAGGATTCGGATTGATTTTTAATTAAATGTTTACAATAAACTTAGCCAGGTGTCAAAACATAAAACGGAACCTTTCATTCTAGAACATTATAAACCTCCCTATTCTTTAACTTAGGAAATTTTTAACAGTGATACTCTTAATAGAAGAATAACTTTTCATTGTCCAAAACTAGCAAGGCCTGGCAATTTGTTTGAGACACACATCAGATGGTAATTGTCAAAGATATTTAATATGTGAATAATAATTAATTTTACCATATTTTATCTGATATCAAGTAGAATGTTAGACTTCTGTGATGAATGTTTAACACTACAGGCACAAGTAGAAAGTCAGATTCCAATTCACCTGTAGATATAAATCTACAATTCTTTTCATTATATATTTTAAAATTTAGTTGATCATTTCATATTTTCCTGGACCGTGGGATTAGAAGACTTACATTATGGTCAATGTTATCAAATATTGTATTTTAACTATTTTTGGTCAATTACAACCACATGCACTATTCTCTTCTCTGTTCTATCCCCAAACATGAATTGAAAGAGTAAAAAGTCAAATGTACTTTGATAATGTTAAATGGTAGAAAGATAAGAAACGTGAAAAAGTATGAATCACAAAAGTAGCAGTTAATATAGAACTCAGAACTCTAGTATTTGACATTTAAGCATCCTTTTCAAGACTTCATCATGAACAATTTATAGCCTTAACTACAAATGAAATGTCATAGATAATTGGTCATGTCCCTTTGACATTTCATCTCAGGTTTGGTAAATCAGTTGTGTAATTTGGAACATTTGAAGCCAATAGTCAGGGACTGAAATATCATGACTATTTTTAATTATTTTATGGAATGTGGATATTTTGCTCATTTCTTTAAATATAACAAAACAACCCATGACTAGAGAAACAGAATACAAGTTAACATACGCTTGCTATACAAAGATACTAAGGGAAGATATTAATATTTTTATTAAGTATAGAGGTTTGATAGTTTCCTCTTTTAAGCTAATTAAACTTATTATGCCATATTGTACTTCTGAGGTTCAGGGGGAAAACTGTGTCCATTCCTGGAGACCTTTCATTATATAAAACATCTATAGCATTAAATGCTGCCTATGGTTAAGATCTAGGAGGGCTGACCAAGTGGAACATTGGTTAAGAGCTGGCTTGGGATGCCAGCTCTGAGCAGCAGAGCCCCGGTTCAGATCCCACATGAGGGCCAGTGACACTGCCCTCTACAGCTAAGATGGTGAACAATGGCTCGACCTGGAGCTGGGCTGTCATGAGTCACTGGCGATGGCATAAGCTGCAGCCCCTGCTGCAGTGGGCTGCCTTGAGCTACTGTGAGTGGCTGGCAGCCAGTGTGAGCGGCCATAAGCCGCCATGAGCAGTTGTCCAATGACCGGTGAGTGACTGCCTCACCCAGGAAGAGCGCAATGATCATAATACCAACGTGGGCCAGTGAAGCCAAGTCCTCCACAACTAGACTGAAGAACAAGGACAGCAACTTGTCTGTTCCCCTTCCCCAATTCCCTAATGCTATTTCCCTCCCCCAATAAAATCTTAAAAAAAAAAAAAAGATCTAGGAAATAGTGGTATAGTGCTTTCTTGTCTAGAATTTTGAAATACAAAACACTCTTTCAGGACTGCACACATATAAACCAAATGAATTTAACTTAAGAAAAAGCATGGGTATTGATAACACACCAAAATATCTTGCATATTCAAAAGGACTAGTAAGAAAAATTGGAATCAAGGAGTCAGTCACAATTGGAATTCTCTCCTTTTTCCTATTCAGCTTCTGTCTGAGCATTTGTCTCATTCTTTCATGCAGCCCACCAGATTTATTTGTTTCCAAGCCACAAATCAGAACATGGCAGTCAACAATGCACATCTTTACATTCTATTGCTTAAAAATGGCAAATACACTGAGTTGGAATCTTACTAGGACCCAAACTGGGAAAGATTCTGATTGGCTCAAATGGAAGATTGTCCCCACATGAACCAATGAACTGGCCCAAGGGCCCTGTGCCTGAAGTCCAGGGAGCATGTGGGTGGCTGTATTTCTCAAAATAATAGTGAAGTTAGTTTTCCAAAAATAGATGGAGATCACTGGAGTGTATAATATATTTTCTTTTCTGTTTTCATTTCTTCTTTGATGTAGGAATAAATCTTCTTATGATGCAAGATTGTCTAATATGCAAATCTAAGAAGGGCACATTATTACAGTGGATATATTTAAAGAAAGAAAATGAAAACCTCTTGAATGTGACTAAATAATTTTCTAATCAATCGAGCTTCTCTTAATTTTAGAAACAGCTTTTAAAATTATATAGAGAGTGACTGGAAATTAACAGCTTACACTCTTGCTAAATAAAATGGGGAAATGAAAAACCTACAAGGGTCAAAAGTGAATATTGTTGACCTTAAGGAGAAAATAAATGTAGTTTCCAACCCCATGTAACTTATTAAGCTGCATATTAATATTGTACCACATTGTTCATGAATGCAAAGCACATGTTCTGGATCTTATTCCATAATTCATCAGTGCCTTGTTAGCTCTTTGATACTTTCTGGTAGATTAAAATACATATCTATATATTCCAGTTTTTCAGGTCTCCTCAGAGAGAGAGAGAGAGAGTGTTAGTTAGTGAGAGAGAGAGAGAGCAGAATTACCTAGTCCACTATCATCAAATTTCTACTTGTTAATTGATTTTAGTACTTATTATAGTTACATATACTAACTCACCTGTTTATACATAAAATGACCCATATAACACTAAGTACTTGAAGCTTTGAAAAACACAGTAAGCTACTTAGTGTGTGTCTACATCAGTGTGGCTGAAAAGGAAAGGACCAGCGGTCCTCTCATGGAAGGGTGTCCCATCACTGCTCACCCAGCTTGTGTACACTCTTTTCTAAACATCTCTTGAGTGGGCACACTTGAAATACCTTTTATAGTCTATCCTCCAATATTTCACACACTGTCTCTTTCTCTCTTCATTTACACGATTGTCTTTTCTTCACTTCCATGCTTACTTTTAAAGAAATGATGAGGTGAGTCTTCTATTTCACCTGAGTAGCAGTATCAGTCATCTTGAGCTAACCATAAAATAATATTGTCTTCCTCCTGTGTGTCCTGCACAATGCAACATCTTTACCATCTACTTTGAGGTTTGACAGGAAAAAAAAAAAAGGCTTCCCATTCCAAATGATGTGAACTACAGTGAAACTTGTCTCAGTCTAAACTCTGCCAAACTTAGAAACACATGAGAGGTAGGGATCAAGGGGCCCAGGCCCTGGAGCCACCAGCTTGGGTTTAGGTCCCAGCTCTGCCATTTATTATCTGTGTGACCCCTGGTAGGTGCTTAAGTTCCCTGGGCCTCAATTTCCTTAACAAAAATTGGGTGTCGATCATACCTGCCTCCAGTGTCACTGTGAAGATAATCAGGTGGATGGCAGCTGTAGAGCTCTTCACGCCGTGCCTGGCACATGATCAGCACCAGTAACTGCTGGCCATTTCTATAAGAGGTGCCACAGCTAGAAGGCCCTGGAGCCAGCTGTCAGGTTCAAAGCCCAGCTCTGAGTCTCAAACAGCTGTGTTGCTTTTGACAAACGACAGAGATACTAGGTTAAAACTCTTTCCTGGATCCCTTGTTTTCCATTTTTTTTTTTTTTAACGGGGGAGTGGGGAGGCTTTTTCCCATATTTGTAACAGCATGTTTGGATAATTTCCAAAAAGTTAGTTGTGGGAGGTACAGATTTTCTACATCCTTGCATTTCCTTTTCTACTGTGAAACTTTCTAAATTATTTTTCTTCTCTGAGAGTTTTAGTTTCTTTCCTTTACGGTCAGCATTTTCAAATTTTTCAGTCACATGCTTTGCTGGTTTTATTTTTCATTCATTTACCAGATGTTCAGTGGACCCTTGTGAACTGCAACTTTTTAGAAATGTATTGCTTTTTGGTGGTAGAAAGGGTGAGTAATTTGCTGACTTTATCTCTCTAGAAGCCATTTCATTCAGGTATAGAGCATCATATAAAGATACTGTATATCTTTTATCTTTTATAACTTCTGGTTTCTCTGACATTTATTTAACTTTTGGAGAGCTTTCTTTAATTATGTTTTCCAAGCTGCTGAAATTTTTTTAAATTTTATTTTATTTTGGAAATTTATTTGTGATTTTCTAAATCTTTGGTTTATTCCATGATCAGTTCCTTATTATTTTTATGGATGCAGTGTCTCTTAGATTTTTCTGAGTATACAAGTTAGGATTTGTTCATTTATGTATTTATTTTGGTTCTCCATTTTCTTTGTCACTTTAATTATTGGTGTTGTGGAGCAATTTTTCAGGGTGATAACTTAAATCGGGTGTTAAGTGACATTTTGTTCTCCATTCATATGTAAGCATGAAGACATAGAAAGCTGATTGGCAGCCCTAAGTCTGCAGGTGTGCCTGTTTCTTGTTCATCTTTGACTTAGCGGTTAGATCTAGGAGCAAGGGTTAAGGAGGGAAGGTCAAATGCAAGCATTCGTATCACTTTTCTTCCGAACCTTTACTTCCTCCAAGGATGAACTTGCTTGGGGTTTAATCCTGGAATACCATGCAGTCTGTGAATCTGAGAGATAGGGAAGCAAACTCTTCCTAGGAAAAATTTCAGTCAGTTCCTTTGAATTTAGCTCCATATTTTATTCCTGTCCCCTCAGTCTTGCTTGGCATCCTTGAGTGTTTAGACTCACTGGTTTTCTGCAGACAAAAATCAGCTTTTTTCCCTAAGGTGCAAGATGATTTAGAAACATGCCTGACTACTTTTTCCACTGCCTGGTGCATCATTCAGTACTCTATATCTAATTACCATAGTCCAAATAAATTGAAAATGTTCATGTGATCCTTCTTCTGTTTTGTTTATCATAATTTTATAACTTTTAGTGACTTACTCTCATTACAATTTTAAAAGAAAGAAAACAATTGTGTATGATCAATCAATTATATTTCATGTAACCCAAGCTACGTGTAGGATATTTTCATATGCAAAAGAATTCACAGCCTTTAAAAGGCTGATTAGCCAATTTCCCATGTACTACAATGTTTGCTCCACTATAAATCTTTAAAAATTAGGTCAATAATAAAAATATTGCATTGTCCAACAGGCAACAAAATATGTAGGTAATCATCAAAGGGGACAATGGAACTTTGTGATAAATGCAGCACTTTCATATGTAGCACTGCAGCAAATAATAAGGTAGGAATGAGATTTCTAAATAATTAGCTCATCAACATCACTTGTAAATATGAGAGAGGGTTTTTCCTTGCCTAAAGGTGTTTGTTAAATTAAGTTAGATAATGCAAGAGAATACCTAGCATAGACTTAGTACATTTCAACCCTCCAACAAATGCTATCTTGCCATTTCCTCCAATTAGGGAAACATACATTTATATTTATCAAGATATTAAAATGATTTTTTTTGGTTTTACAGATGTCTTATCATTGCAATTATCAAATAATTAGCTACCTCTAATTTTAGCTAAATATAAAATTAACTAAGAATGATTTAACAAGCCAGGAAGTATGATCCTTGAGATCACATTGTCCTCACAGGCTAGCTTTAGTGTCATACTGCATATGGAGGATACCATTTGAAAGCTATACATCCCACTAAACTGTCAAATTTTATTGTTCATTGTCTATAGTGGGACTCATTGATTAAACAGGAGTTTTTTATCTTCATCATGTGCTGTAATGCTACTTAAAATGATATCTCTGCAGTAATCTATTTAACACATGGAAAGTGTATAGAAATAGTTACTTGATAATCTTATTTTTAAGACTTAATATAAAATAAAACTTTAAAACAAAAATAGAAATTTCAGTTTAAAACTTGAATATTTAATTAGCAATGTAATGTACTTTTATTCACTTTGTCCTTTATGAGGACTCAAAACAAGTCTAGGCTTGCTGTACTAGTTGAATGAGAAAACGATATTAAATGATAACCATTTTCAAACCATTCTCAGAATTGCAGAAACACAAATAAGCACAAAACATTATTAGCAAAAAGTGGACATGACATATAGTAACAGTTGTAATTACAAGCATGAGACTAGTAAGAGCCAGTGGATTCTGCTGGGAAACCAAAACAGACAAACCACATATATCGTTTGTAACAAACTGCATACCTCTGCACTCACTACTGTGCAATAAAATGGTTAAAATCAAAAGAAAGAACCTGATGTATATTATGAGAAATACATATTACTTTTTTATTGAGTTATTTTGTTTGTAATATTTATCTTAATAATTGAATACTGTAAGAGTACTTCTGAGGATACCCATATTTTTGTTTTGTTTTTTCTTTGATTAAGAAGTAATGAAATCAGCAAACTAAGGTAGAGGGGAACTTTTTCTACCTGATAAAAAACATCTACAAACACAGCTAGCATCATATTTAATGGTGAGAAACTATAAACAAATCATTTTGATGCACATATGCCTATGTTTCCACCCTGTAGCTTGAGAATCATTGACAGATAAACAAATGATTGCATTAAAATGCTATAGGTGATCCTAAAGGTATGTTAAGGCTAGTATGAGAATAGAAAATGAAGAAAATCTGCTCCAAGCCTCCGTTTTAATGTTGGCACAAGGTGGGGAAGTGGTGTCTGCCTTTGAAGGTTGCTGGGAAGAGAAATGACATAACGATAAGAGGATCCCCAACTACTGGGTGAGCTTCTGGAAATGCTCATTCAATCCAACCATTAGAGGCTGGATTCCAAGGCAGATGTGAGCAAGGTTAGGTGGATGAGTGGCATACAACCAGAAGCAGGGTGGCCGATGAGGGTGCTTAAGGGAAGAGGGACTCTTAGGTCCCCTGCTGAGGGCACTTCTTCCTCCATACAGAAATGAGAGAGCCAATAACTGCTACAGGAAAGTAGGCTGAGAGGAAATCTCCAGGGATGCCTCTCCAGAGCTGCTTTCATAGCAGAGACACACTTCCTTGAGTTTCTGCAACAGTTACTTCCCTGTCTCTTTGTAAACTGGCAATGGCATTTTGTGATTTTGCTACACACAAAAGTCAACCACTTTCCTCTTTACCAGCAATAAACAAACGGAATTTGAAATTAAAAACATGGTACAGTTTACATTATCTCTCACCCAAAATGAAATGCTTAACAATACATTTAACAAAGTATGGACCACTTTTATATGAGGAAAAATACAAAATCCTGATGAATGAAATCAAAGAACTAAACAATGGAGAGATACTCCATGTTCATCAATAGGAAGAGACTCAACATTTTCAAGATGTTAATTCTTTCCAACTTAATCTATAGATTCAGTGCAATCCCAATCAAAATCTTAGGAAGTTATTTTGTGGATATCAACAAACTGATTCTACAATTGATAAGTAGAGGTAATAGTCAACACAATATTGAAGAAGAGCCAAGTGAGAGGACTGACAATGCCTGACTTTGAGACTTACTAAAAAGTTACAGTTATCAAGACAGTGTACTATTGATGAAACAGTAGACAAACTGATCTAGAGTACAGACTAGAGAACCCAGAAATAGATCCACAGTAAATAGTTAAATGACCTTTGACATAGGAGTAAAGGAGATGCAATGGAGCAAAGATAGTCTTTTCAACAAATGTGGCTTGAATAGCTGGACATTTTCATGCAAAAAAAAAAAAATCTAGTTGCAGATCTTGTAACCTTCACAGATTTTAACTCATAATGGACCACAGACTTAAGTGGAAAAGGCAAAACTACAAAAATTCAAGAATATAACATAGGAGAAAATCTAGATATCTTGATTATGGTGACGACCTTTTATATACAAGGCCAAGTGTACAAACCATGAAAGAAATAAGTGACAAGCAGTACTTCATTAAAATTATTAGTAGTAATATTTATTATGTGTGTGTGTGTGTGTGTGTGTGTGTGTGTGTAAGAGACATTCCCAAGAGAATGAGAAAACAAGACATGGACTTGGAAAAACTGTGAAAGACTCATCTGATAGAGAAACTGTTATTCATTATAAACAAAGAACTCTTAGAATTCAACAATAAAAAAACAAACAACCTGATTAAAACATGGTCCAAAGACCGTAAGAGGCACCTCACCAAATAAGGTATACAGATGGCAAATAAGCATACAAAAAGGTGCTTCATCTCCTGTGTCATCAGGGAAATGCAAACTAAAACAACTAGATACCACTACAAACCTATAAGAATGGCCAAAATACACAACACTGACAAAACCAAATGCTAGTGAAGATGTGGAGCAACAGGAACTCTCATTATTACTTGTAGGAATGCAAACTTGTACAGCCACTTTGGGAGACAGTGTAGTGGTTTCTTACAAAAGTAAACATACTGTTACCACATGATCCAGCAACTATGCTCCTTGGTATTTATCCAAAGGAGTTGAAAACTCATGTCTATACAAAAACCTTCACAGGAGTATTTCCATCAGCTTTATTCATAATTGCCCAAACGTGGAAACCACCAAGATGTTCTTCAGTTGGTGACTAGATAAATAAACTGTGGTACATTCAAACTGTTGACACAGAAATGTCCAAACCTATAGAGAATTTTTATGAGCTTACCCGAGGCAAACTGATGACATTTTTGAGGAGCAAGTTCTCAAATGCTCTGGAGAATGGCAGTTTTGCAGCTGATTTTATACATTAGACTCAAAAGAGAAGACGTAAAGAAGGTATATAAAATCCATTGGTGGTAGACTAAGCAGATGAGAGAAAGCATAATGGAGAAATCTCTAGGAATGGAAAAAAAGCAAAATGGAGAAACACATGCTTCTTTTGCATTGGTGGGTACAGGATAGTTAATCAACATTTATAGCACATAGAGATGACATGCCTGGAATAAGATAATGAGGGGTTCTGTGGTCTCATGCCCTGATGATCTTGTGCTCTATGCCATCAGTTGTGACTTTGAGGGATAGGAAAAGAAAATGACTGGCATTTCTAAGGTATGTTATTGTAGATGCATAAGAACAATGGACAGAGCCCACTTAAAGTACAAATTGACCTTTGCTAAGGAAGCTGGAGGCCTGGGACTTACTACCCGGTATGATCTGCCCATTAGGAATTTGTCATCAGGCTGCCCTGTGTGGTTACTTTTGGTCACTGAGCTTCTCAGGCCTGCCATATACCCCCTCACCCCCAGCTTGTCAGGTTTATTGTATGGCCCCCTTTTTATTTACAAGACAATGAAATATTTTTCAGAACTAAAATGAAATGAGCTATCAAGCCATAAAAAATACGGAGGGGTGTAAATGTCTAACTATCACGTTGCTTTGTGCACCTGAAACTAATTTAAAAATATATATGTATGGCCACAAGAAACAAACAAACAAACAAACAAAACACATGGAAGAAACTTAAATTCATATTACTACGTGAAAGAAGTCAATCAGAAAAAAAAAACGTATATGGTATGATTCCAACTATAGGACATTCTGGAAAAGGCAAACTACGGAGACAGTAAAAGGAGCATTGGTTAACAGGTGGTGGGTTGGGAGGGGAATGGCATGAATAGGCAGAGCACAGAAAATTTTGTGAAATGGAAGTACTTTGTATGACACTATAATGATGGATGCATGTCATTATCCATTTGTCTAAGCCAGCAGTTCTCAACCTTCCTAATGCCGCGACGCCTTAATACAATTCTTCATGTTGTGGTGACCCCCAACCATAAAATTATTTTCATTGATACTCTATAACTGTAATTTTGCTACTGTTATGAATCATAATGTAAGTATCTTTTTGTTTTCCGATGGTCTTAGGCAACCCCTGTGAAAGGGTCGTTCGACCCCCAAAGGGGTCACGACCCACAGGTTGAGAACTCTAAGCCCATAGAATGAACTACATCAAAACTGAATCACTGTGAAAACTATGGACTTTGGGTGAATATAATGTGTCTCTATAGGTTCATGGATTAGAAAAAGTGTACCATTCTGGTAGAGGATGCTGATAATTACACAGTGTATACTCGTGCATAACAGGAGGTATATTGGGAAATTTATATACCTTCCTCTCAATTTTGCTGAGAATCTAAAAGTTCTCTAAAATAATAAAAACAGTACTGAAAAACAAAATTAAAGAAAAACAGAATAGTCTGCTTGAAAAAAGTCAATTATAGAAAAAAGTTATTAATTAATAATATGATTATCTTTTTTTAAAATTAAAGTTTGGGGTGACAATGGTTAGAAAGTTACATAGATTTCAAGTGTACAATTCTGTAATACATCATCTATATATCACATTGTGTGTTCGCACTCAGTCAGTTCTCTTTTCATTATGATATATTTGATTCTGTTTACCCTCATCTACTACACACAAATTGTGTGTGTGTGTGTATGATTATATAAATTAATATATTCCCTCCTTTTTAAAATATTAAAAATAAAATTTCCTTCTGACATCTAAAGATATTGAACATGTTTTCATGTTATTTGACCATTTATAACACATTTCTGCAAAAAAATAATGTAACTAAACTACTTGTTTAAGATTCATTCATCCTAGTCTATTTTCTTTCTTTTTTTTAATTAAAGTTTATTGGGGTGACAATTGTTAGTAAAGTTACATAGGGTTCAAGTGTACAATTCTGTAATACATCATCTATATATCACACTGTGTGTTCACCACCCAGAGTCAGTTCTCCTTCCATCACCATATATTTGACCCCTTTTACCCTCGTCTACCCCCTCCCACTTACCCTCTCGTAACCACTAAACTATTGCCTGTATCTATGAGTTTGATCTACCAACATCCCAGGAAAAGAGATAAGGAGCTCATATAAGGATAAAACACACACGCACACACAAACAAAAGGAAATGCAAACTGGATAAATATTTTAAAAATAAACATTGAAAAGTTAGGGATCATGTAAGGAAGAAAGTGATATATTGAATCGGAAATTTGAGCCATGAGGTGATAAATGAAAAATAAATAGCTGGCTTTTCTAATTCTTATTTTCTACTAAAATAGCTTCATGTCACAGAAATCATTAGAGTGACCTTAAAATTAAGAAGAATTTTTTCTGGTTCAGATTGAAGGCACAATATGCCCATATCAATCTTTGTCTAGGTACAGTTGAATTTTTTTAATATAACAACTATAAAAATGACTTTTGTGCACAGAATTTAATAAGACAGATATCAATCTAAACCAACACTAGATTACGATAAGTTACAAAGTATGTTTCTGTTCAGGAGATAACCACCAAAGAATCTGCCAAGTATTTAGAAATAGCCAATTCAAAAGTACTGAAAGTTTCTGACATTAGCCTCTGGAATTTCCTTTTCTAGTTGAGAGTAGCTGTATAAAGGCTATGTGCATATTATATGCCAACTTCTATTCAAATGATAAGTGGTGCTTTTTAATTACATTTTATATGGTAATTAATTTAAAATATCCATGCAAATTCTTCATCTTGGAATTCCTTTTCAGACAGGGCCTAGGTGCCCTAGGCTTTCAGCGGCTTATTCCAGCTTTCAAAATATTCTGAAAGTCTAAGATAATCAAGGCACTTGGAAATATTCCAAATCGCTAGAAAATATAAACAGCTATTTGCAGAATGGTAAAATGGCAATGCATATATTTGCATTTTTGAAATGAAGTATTCATGGCAAACATAAAAAGAGAACAGCAAATGAATAATATGGATTTTGAGTTACCTGACTATTTAGCTATTTTACAGCACACTTGATATAAGGAGCCATCATCATTGGTAGACTGTTTTATTCAATAGGGCATTAACTGTAATTTTCTTTTCAGGCCTAGACTATTTTTCTAAAAAAATTATGCTTTTACTTATTCACCATGTAAATAATTACATCATAATTTTACTTCTAATTTACTTGTATTTTATTACACATTTTCATCTGCTGCAGTTTTGTTGATGTAAAACTGAAAAAACAAGAAGACTACCTGCCAAACCCATATTCACTATGGTATCATGGCTTCCTGTCCATGCACAGTGCGATGCAGGGTGGGGGCGGGGTCAGTGAGAGCTGCCTGCCATGGAAAGGACAAGTGTTTTAAAACCCATATTGTTGTTAAGAACTGACTCATAGGAATAATAAAAACAGATAAGCCTCTATTCTGTTTTATCATTGATCCCAAAGTCTCTACAGAGTGCTTCTCTTATTTTCTGCATCCAGACTGCCCTCTGTGGTATACTGTCAGTGAAAACCAAAAGGATAAATAAAAGTGAATGAATGAATGAATGAATGAATAATAGTTTGTGTATTTCAAAAGTAAATTCTGACTTCACTCTGAATCTAAAGTCAGAAGTGTACATAGTTTAAAAAAAAATCTCTTTCTCTTTAGAGAAAATGTGTTTTACTGAAGAAGTCCCTATGTCCATGATTCCCACTCTAAGAGGTAATGAGGTAGAGTTAGGCATTTCAGCCCCAAAATGAGAACTTAAAAGGATGCTTCTGGAATGAAGAGATTTAATAAATGCTATATTTAGCATTGCGTAAAATAAATGTTTTAAATGGGTAAAATTGACATGAAATAGCTAATATTTCTGATTCTGAAGAAGAGGAATGGATAGAAAAAATAAATACAGGCTATCATTTTTCTTTCATTGTATTACATGTGTGGCAAATTCATTCTTATTGGAACGTTACAGTTGACCCTTGAACAATGTGGGGGTTAGGGACACAGAGCCCACCACACAGTGGAAAGTATGTTTTTAACTTTAATCTTCTAAAAACTTAACTGCTAATAGCTACTGTTGACCAGAAACCTGAAGACAGAAACAGTCAATCAACACATACAGAGGATGCAAAAATATGTATACACATTTTAAGAAAGGAAAAGACTGTTAAAATTATGCTAATGGTAACCCACTTTAGCACCTCTTGAAATTGCAGAAGTCAATCGTGACTTTTATTCATCTTTTGTTATCAGTATATATTGAGTATTATAATTAATACAGTTTTTTCCTTTCTTAAAATGTGTATACATTTCTTTGACACCCTCTGTATTTTGTATGTTATTATATATTATATTCTTACAATATTCTTACTACATTCTTACAATAAAGTAAGCTAGAACAAAGTAAATGTTATTAAGAACATTGTGAAAAATATATTTACAGTACTATATGTATATTGAAAAAAATTTATATATTTATATATAGTGTACTCACACTGGTCAATCCCTTGTTGTTCATGTGTCAACTGTGCAATGAATATGATGCTTGCATTTTCCTTGGGATGTTATATAATATTGCAAAACCAACAAAGAAGAATATTATGCATTTTGGGGGGCTGTAAAATAACCCCAAACTCTTCAAGAAGTTTATATGCTTATCTTATCCACAGGGTTCATATTTTTAAGTTTTTGTAATGTTATTTTCTCATTTTGTTCTTGTATTTTATGGCTAACAGGTGGAGTTGTACCATTAACCCATCTCCTTCATACCGTTAAAAAACAAACAAAGACTCAGAAAGAGCCAGTCACTCAAATATGTAGCGGTAGGACTACAATGCATCCCCATATTGACCATGATGGTGCTCTTTATAGTATCGTAGTGACTCCCATTAGATATTCTCTAATGTAGGGTAAATGCTGCATTTAAAAGTCCAAATGATGGAAAAAAGTAAATGACTAGTTAGGTTATAGTTGGTGGCTATTAAAAAACCCATTTTCATTTATTTGAATATTTCATTAAGAATGATTTTTTCTGTCCATAAGAATAAGAAATGTATTTACATAACGTTTTGAGTTACATTTAACAACATCTATCTGAGTTGACACAATGTTTTGGGGTCAAAAACACAGTCATTATGATCTGCCTGCCCAATTCTGAAATACAGCTCTGCCACTCGCTTGCTGGGTAAACTGGGCAAATCATTTCACCTATATGTGTCTTGCTTCTACTTTAAAATGGGAATAAGAATAGTATCTATTAATAGGGCCACTTTGAATGTTGAATAACACTTCTAAAAGATATGTACAGTGTCTGGTACATATTAGACATTCAATAAACATTGACTTTCTCCTCCCCTTCCCTTCTCTTAAAATTGCATAAGTGGAAGTTTGTTTCTTTGTTTGTTTGGTTAAGAATGTTCTTTGATTTGAATTTAACTGAATATGTTTGTTTCTCTTATTTATGTTTTTGTAAGAAAGTTGTTCTATATATGCAATTCTAGCTTGCAAATTATTTTCTGTCAGCAATTTGAAGATGCCATTTACTCTCTTCAGGCTTCCATTTATTAATAATAGAAGTCTAACATCAGTGTTACCTGTAGGTGATGGTTTTTCCTTCCTCTCTGCCAGCTTTTAAAGTAGATTCTGTATCTTTTAATGTTTTACAGTTACCTTATAATGTAAACCAATACAATATATTCATTTTCTATTCATGCATATCAAATCACCACAATCTTAGTATCTTAAAATAACACAAATGTATTATTTCACAGTTTCTATAGGTCAGAAGTCGAGGCACTGCATGGTGAGGCTCACTGATCAAGGTCTCACTAAACTGAAGTCAAGATGTCATTCAGGCTCAGTTCCCATATGAAAACTCTGTGGAAGATTTTTTTTTTCTTCCCCAAACTCCTTTAGGATGTTGACAGAGTTCATTTCCTTTAAGTTTTAGGACTGAGGTACTCATTTCCTTGCTGGTTGTTACCTGGGGTCTGATTCAGCTACTAGAGGTCCCCCACATTCCTTGAGTTAGGTCCTCCTCTGTCATCAAAGCCAGCAATGGAGAATCTCCTTCGCATCGAAGTCGTTTTACTTTTCAAATCTATATCCGGAAAAAAAATCCAGTCCCTCTTTTGGGTTACCTAGTTAGGTTAGATTCATTCAGGGTTATCGTCATATTTTAAGGTCAGCTGAATTTAGAACCTTAATTACTTCTGCAAAACCCCTTCACAGTGCATCTAAATTAGAGTGTGATGAATAATTTGATTATACAGCAGAGGTTGGGGATATTCTTCTATGTAGGGTTCCATTTGTTTTGTAGGTCTGGAATATTTTCAACCATTATCTCTTCAAATATGCCCCAATTTTCATTATGCTATTCTCTTCTCAAAATCCAGTTGAATATGTGTAGCATAAATTCATTGAATGTCTTCTATAGCTCTCAATCTCATAGTTTTATCTCATAGTCTTTCTGCAATGTTATTGCAGTGAATCTGGCCACTTAGTTTATGTTTTTCCACCTGGTTTCTGGCCCTAGGCTCCTGAAAAACTGTTGGTAATGCTGATAAAGGCTTCTGCCTCCAAGTACTATGGTCTCCCAGTTTGCTCACTTCTCTCAGCCAATATCTCCATGCTCGTATTCCCATCTACCTACATTTTTTTGTTTTTATTTTTTTAGGGGGGTGTATTTGGCTTATTTTATTTAGTGTTTGAGAACAATAATATTTTAAAATGTTTAGTAGTCCATTCTGCTGAAAAAATAATTCCCATATTCTTACAAGTAAGAATTGTTAAGATTTGTCCTGAGTATAAATAGGGATTGACATCAAAAATGAGTACTCTATAATTTGACATGGTTCCATGGTAGACCTCCAGACCTCCATAATATTTTAAAATAGTCTCTTTTATATATGCACACACATACACACACACACACACACACACACATACACACATAATGATAGAAATATAGTATGGTGGTAGAGAAAATTAGAGAAGTTCAGAGCTTCACCCAGTTTCTCTTGAGATTTGGTTGTTGAGACAAGGATTCTTAGGTACACCGTAAAGTTTAGCTTACAAACAACAACTGAGCAAGAGGGCAACTTCCAAAAGATTGCCCAGTGATCCTAGGGAGTATAATACAGTTGTGTATTTGTCCTCTTCTGGGATAAAAGAGTTGAAGGAATAATATGTTTGTATGGTAGCTGGTACCAGGAAGTGACCTCTGACCATCTCCACCAGCAGATTCTCACACAAGCATCATCTTCCCACCAATACTTATTTTATGATGTGAGGAAAGCCCAGCAGGTCATGACAATTAAATTTAAGACCTGGAAGAAGTGGAGAATAAATACAGTTGAAAAAGAGAAGGGAAGCCCTGAGAAAGTGATTTTGAACCATGACGGTGATTACAATAATTTAAGTCAGGCTATAAAAAGAATAAATAATTAGACTAAACTAGTTTCCTGACTATTTAAATTCACTTTTTACCTCTGACAAGAAAGACCAGACCTTCTTTTTTCTGTCAAAGAAAAAGGCTGCCATGACTAAAATAAAGCAGGTTTATATATATATATATATATAGCTGAATGTCAAGTGTACAGTTGATATCCTCTGTTGGAAAATTTAATTTAATTGAAAAATGTATCACTCAATTTGTAATATGGACAGTAAAAATGTGTTCCATGGAAAACTCATATTGCCAGGAACCTCTAAGCTTCATGTAAGTTGATTTCTTATAAAGATCAACTAACATTGCTTAAGCACAAATGTGGCATATATTGTGTTAGCGTTATATATAAATCAAGTAGCACAGAGCAAAAACAACACGTAATGCAATAGATTTCTTTATTTGAGAAGTAATTTTCCTGATGAAATTGCTATGCTTCATTTCTAGCAATATATTTAACTCAGGTACACTGAAGCTAGGGAATGTCAGCAAGCTGCCAATTCTCCGGAGAGAGGGGCTCATCTTATTAAGCAGCACAACTGTGACAGCATGTAGGATATTTCTCAATTAATTTTCTTTTCCGAGAAGGTATTCTACACATTGGGGAACATCATATGCTCAAAGGCTCCCCAACAGTGCTGCTGAAAATTGATTTATGACAGAGAGAATCAGGATCATAGGGCCCCCAAACAGCCTCCTGAAAGAATGATTTTTCAAAATGAAATAAAAGTAAGATAATTCACAGAGTTCTTCAGGGAACACCCTATGCATCAGGAATGCCTCTGGGGGCTTAGTCCACTAAAAATCTAATCTATTTCTTTAGGAGAGATTAGAAAATCACTAAACAGCTCAGGCCACCTACATCAAAATTTGAAATAGAATACCTTACAAAGAGGTTTGAAATTGTTTAACGTTACTTAAACTCCACATAGTGTACTAAATTTCAGTGAGAGAAAAAAAAATTCTAAATAATATAATGAATAGAATGGTGAAGAGTTAAAGTAAAACACAGATTTTTGGTGGAGGGAGGAAGTTACATTTATTATTTCTTTCCAGTTTTTAAATTGTGCTTATGGAACACTCGGAACTACTAAAATAAAATTAGGATTGTTTGTGTGAGTGACTAAACCTATATTGTGGCGACATGTCTTTCTTTCT
>NW_017731377.1:6665129-6717629 GCF_001890085.2 Hipposideros armiger | reverse complement strand
CACATTTCAACAGGACAGCCAATGCTAACTTCAGGACAGACTCCTCTGAAAGGCAATCACAGCAGTGGAAAAGCTCCTGTTTTGATAAGATCTCAACAGTCTTTGAATATCTCAGTCCAGTGTTATCCTGATGAGTTTTGTTGGTTATGAAAGAACTTATTGGACATTTAGAAAGCCTACCATAGACGTTTGACTTCTCCCTGTCCTGTCTGTTAGTTTGTCATTTTAAATTTTTCATATATTAAATGTTCTTTGGCTAAATTTACTAAAGGATTATAGTTCAAATGAAAATTAAGAAATGAAAAAAAGTAATATGAAAGAGATAAAATAACAAAAAAATATTAAGATAAGTCAGCCATAATTCAGGAATGCCAACCATTTATTTATTTATAATTTGTTGTTTATTAAATTATATTTCACATGCAATATTATATTATACAATAATATACAATGTTATATTAGTTTCAGGGGTATAACATAGTGATATCACAATGTGGTCACCACAATAAGTCTACTCACAATTTGTCACCATACAAAGTTATTACAATATTATTGACTATATTCCCTGTGCTGTACACTACATCCCCATGACATATTTATTTTATAATTGGAAGTTTTGGCCTCTCATTCCTCTTCACTTTTTCACCCATCCCCTGACCCCTTCCCCTCTGGTAACCATCAGTTTGTTCTCTGACCATTTATATTTATGCTACATAGTGTATTGCCCAAGCCTTCATAATCCCTTAGTTTGTCTATATCAATAGAGTGACTTTGTGTTTTTATGTCCATGCACTTATGCATCAATATTTGGAAACTACTGACTTGAAATTCTTAAACATTACAGTGCATACCTTAGCTTTTTGTTCCTTCTGGCCTATCATGATCTTCTAGTTTATGTAACTAGCTTTTAAATGTGAATGCAAAGCATTTACTTCATCTTCCAACATAGTTGGTTGGAACTTACAGAAATACCTGATCAGTGCTGGGCTTTGAAACCCCTTCTCTGGGAAGTTTGGAATTAGAGTTAAAATATACCAGCTTATTTATCTAATTTCTTGAGGAAGAAATGGGCCAAACTTGAACAGACACCTCACCAAAGAAGATACAGATAGCAAGTAGTATAGGAAAAGATTTGCAAAGCTATGAAAAGACATTGGGGAAACTTAAATGCATATCACTACATTAAAAAAAAATCTAAAAAGACTACGTACTATATGTTTCCAACTAAATAACATTCTGAAAAAGACAAAAGTATGGAAACAGTGAAAGGATCACAGGGGTTGTATGGGTGAGAAGAGATATGAATAGATAGAGAACAGAGGATCTTTAGGGCAGAGTAGTCAAAGTACTCCATATGATACTGTAATGACAGATAAATGCCGGTTTACATTTGTCCAAACTCATAGAAGATACAATACTAAGAGTGAACCAAAAACTATGGACTTTGGGTGATTATGATGTGGCAATGTAGGTTCATCAAATGTAACAAATGTCCTACTCTGGTGGGGGATGTTGGTAAGGAAGGAGGCTGTGCATGGGTGAGGACAGGCGGGATATAGGAAATTTTTGTTTCTGCATCTTCCCCTTATTTTGCTATGAACTTAAAACTACAAAAAGTTAAATTAGTTAGTAACTGAATGAGTGACTAACTAACTAAATGCCAATGGATTTTTCATTGTTTTCTTCATCCTGACTTTGAGTATTTATTTCCCACATACAATTGCTTAGCTAAAACTCAGAGTTCTCTATTTAGATGTACAAGACAAACATAGAATTAGATTCAGCTGGGAACTATAGTTACAATTTTCCCTTAGAGTTTTCAAATAGAATTGTTGCATCCAAAATAATAAAAACAAATTTACATTTAACGTCATTGCCCTATGATTTTAATTATCTCAGTATGATGGAAAATGGTATAATGTTTAACTTCATTAAGACAAGCACACTTCCGGGCCGGCCGAGTGGCACAATGGTTAAGAACTGGCTTGGGATGCCAGAGGGCCCCTGTTTGGATCCCACATATGAGGGCTAGTGACACTGCCCTCCACAGCTAAGATGCTAAACAACAGCTCAACCTGGAGCTGGGCTGCTGTGAGTCGCTGGCCACGGAGTAGGCTGCAGCCCCTGCTGCAGTGGGTTGCCATGGGCTACTGTGTGTGGCCAGCAGCCAGCATGAGCGGCCAGCAGCTGCAGTGAGCGGCCGTCCAGAAGCCGGCGACTGATCTGCCTCCCCTGGGAAGAGCGCAATGATGGTGCCAACTTGGGTCAGTGAAGCAACGTCCTCCACAACTAGACTGAATAACAAAACAACAGCAACTTGTCTGTTCTCCTTCCCCCAATTCCCCAATAAAATCTTTAAAAAAAAAAAAAGACAAGCACACTTCCTTTTAAAATGCCTACTTTCAAATATCTTTACTCAAAATTATTCACAAATTTCTAATTTAAAATTAACAGGATAGATCCATATTAAGACTTCTTTTTTAATTAAAGTTTATTGGGATGACAATGGTTAGTAAAGTTACATAGGCTTCAGGTGTACAATTCTGTAATGAGACATCTATATATCACATTGTGTGCTCACCACCCAGAGTCAGTTCTCCTTCCATTAAGATTGCTTAAAAGTTAATAGTTTATTCTTTCATCACCTGATCTATAACTTTTTGTGAAAAGAGATATTTTTTTAATTATGACCATCCTAATTGTAATAAATACATTAATGTTCTACTTCAGAATAAAATTTACTGTCTTCATTGCTAAGAAGTAATGAAAATTCCAGTGTGTGTATGATCACATAATTGTAGGATTTCAAAGTGGGAAGAGGGCTTCAGAATTATAGAGGACAACTTGTACCTTTTCTGGATGAAGGGGTCCAAATAAAATGTATACATAAGAGCTAATTTAGGTTATATTCAAATGCCCTTTTTCTTTGCTTTTCGGCTTCCGGGTATCTTTCACATGTTCCCTGAAAGGTGTTATTCGGGAAGCTATTTGATCTCAGTTTTGAAATGATTCTCATCTCCCCTCATGTGGACATGAACCTGTAGATTAATGTGCCTCTCTTCTAGGTCCTTCTGAAAGCCTGGCTCAATTAAAAAAAAATCTTTACCTCAGATTTATGCCAAGGAAAATGTTTTTTGAGATAAAATGAGAAATGACAATTTCTTGAGGAAGGACCAAAATATTATGGAGAAGAAAGAGAAGGGGGAAAATAAAGAGGGAGGGTGGAAGAATCCATCACATAAGTTTTGGTCTTTTCTCAGGAAAATAGCATGGTTTGGGTCCATCTATAAGAAGCTAGAAGTCACCACTCATCTAAAAAAAAAAAAAAGCTAAACACATTGAAAAATCAACAGCTTTTCTTAGAACTCTAAGAGAATTGAGGTCACAGGACCAACTGATGCCTCCCCCTGCACTCCCCACCCCCCCAAAAAAATGGAAGAGACCAATAAGTGAAGACAGAACAGTCACAACTTAAGGAAGCAGAAACACATAAATTGAAATGTTGGTGGGAACCAATTCTGGGGTAGGGATACCTGGATTGTAATTGATAAATTGCTGCAGGCTCAGTGTAGGCAAATTTGACACAACACTTCAGGAGGATATTTTGAGGGCTGGGCCCCACACTTTTGTGAGTTTTAACTTATGGAATATATGAGGTTCTAACAGTAAATGTAGTAGAAGAATCTCCTCATGCTTCCCTCAGAGGGAGGAGAAAAGGAACTATTATGAAATACTCTGGAATACTCAGTTCTTTTTTTTAAAATTAAATTTATTGGGGTGACATTGGTTAGTAAAATTACATAGGTTTCAAGTGTACAATTCTGTAATACATCATTTATATATCACATTGTATGTTCACCACCCAGAGTCAGTTCTCCTTCCATCACCATATATTTGATCCTCTTTACCCTCACCTACCACCCCTCTCCCCCCTTTACCCTATGGTAACCACTAAACTGTTGTCTGTGTCTATGAGTTTTTGTTTCTTTATTTGTTTACCTGTTCCTTTGTTGCCTTCAGTTTTACATACTCATCTTAACAAGTCTTGCCCTCAGGGAAAACTACTTAAACAGAACCTAACCTGCTGAAGTTTTAGCAGAGCTTAACAGACATAAGGGATGGAAAATACCCAACTCCAGAACCAGTTTTCCTTCCACTTAGAAAAGGGAAACACCCAATTCCAACCCACACTATCTATTCTGTCTCCCCTGAGGGAGAGCGGTGGATGATGAGAAATGCTGTGGAAGTTCAAGTCTAGAGGCACAAGGTACTAAGAAATTTAGATCTAATCATAGGAATATACAGTGCTTCCCCTTTACTGACACCTTACCAACAAATTACTAAAGGCTTGTTTACACTAGTTCCCATTACACATTATGGGAACACATCAGGCTCATTTATTGAGAAAAAAAATTAGAAGACTCACTAAAGGCAAAGAACAATTTGAAGAGACAAAGAGAATGCATCAGAACCAGGCTCAGATATGGCAAGGAAATTGGAATTACCAGACCTGGAATTAAAATAAGTGACATCAGTATTCTGAGGGATCTAATGGATAAAGTCAATAGCATGAGAGAATACACAAGCGAGGCAAGAGGGGAGATGGAAATTCTTCACAGCAAAACTGAGAGAAAGTTTCTGATATCCCCCTTCCCCCACACAAGCATAGGTTCACCCATCATCAGCATCCCCAATCAGAATGGTTCATTTTTACCAGGGATGAATCTACAATATATGGACACGTCATAATCACTCAAAGTCCATGGTTACCTTATGTCCTGTGGGCTTGGACAAATGTATATGTGTCATTATGAAATTATGCAAAGTATTTTCACTGCCCTAAAAATCTTCTGTGCTCTGCCTACTCATATCCCTTCCTCAACAGGCAATCACTGATCTTTTTGTCTCCATAGTTTTGCCTTTTCCAGAATGTCATATAGTTGGAATCATACAATATGTAGCCTTTTCCAACTGGCTTCTTTCACTTAGTCATATGTTTTTAACATTTCTCCATGTCTATTTTTAGATTGATAGCTCATTGTCTTTTAGCACTGAATACTATTTCATTACATGGATGGACCACAATTTATTTATCCACTTATTGTTGTTGTTGTTGTTGTTGTTATTATTATTTAGTGAGATAGCCATTCATCTATGGAAGGACATTTTAGTTGCTTCCATGTTTTTGCAATTATGAATAAAGCTAGTATTAAACACCCATGTGCAGGTTTGTATGAACATAAATGTCCATCCCCTGTGAGTGAATACCAAGGAGTGTGGTTACCAGATTACATAGTAAAAACATGCTAGTTTTGTAAAAAACCACCAAACTGTCTTCTAAAGTACCTGCACTGTTTTGCTTCCTGCCATCAGTGTCTGAGTGTTTTTGTTGCTCTACATCCTCACCAGTATTTGATGTCATCAGTTTTGGGACTTGGGCTATTCTTATAGATGTTTAGTTGTGTCTCATTGTTTAAATTTACATTTCCCTGATGACATAGGATGTAGATCATCTTTTTATATGCTATATGCCATCTGTATATCTTCTTTGGTGAGGTGTCTATTAAGGTCTCGGGCCCACTTTTTAATCAAGTTTTTGTTTTTTTTATTCTTGAGGGTATTTTTTTTATTTTGGATGAGTCTTATCAGATGTGACTTTGGCAAATATTTTCTCTCACTCTGTGACTTGTCTTCTCATTCTCTTGATATTGTCTTTCACAGAGCTGAAGTTTTTAGTTTTGATGAAGTCCAGCTTATCAATTATTTCTCTCAGGGATTGTGTCTTTGCTTATTGTGACTACTAAGGCAGCACAGTATCCAAGGTTATCTAGATTTTCTTCTGTGTTATCTTTAGGAGTTTTATAGTTTTACATTTTATAAGATAAGTATTTGAAACAATGATGACTGAGAATTTCCCCAATTTAATAACAGCCATCAAACCACAGATCCAGCAGTTTCAGAGAATGCCAAAGAGGATAAATGTGAAAAGAACTATACCTATGCATATTGGCTTTATTTACTACCCAAATCTTTGAATATCAACACCTTTATTAATTATCATCTTTGTTTTTCTGCATTGTTTATACTTTCAGGTTTTGAGAATCCATTCTGAGCAGGATAATTATAGGAATCCAGAGAGTGGGAGACCTGTACTGTAAACCACAGGGACAGGCAGTTAGAACACTTGTGTTTATCAAATGGAATGAAATAAAATGAAATGTAGTAATGAACTGATTTGACATTGTAGATAATAACAGATAATGCTTATAAGGTAGGTAAGAGGTAGATAAGAAGAGTCCATAAGTGAGTAATTTCATTTAACTCAATCCAGCTCTCAAACACATTTGGAAGGGATGTTAATATTTATGTTAACTTAATATTTTATTTAAAATAATTTCAAATTTCATAGAATAAAGTATAAAAAAAGTCAAAATGAGACATCAAATGGATCAAATGTAAGAGTACAATCATTAAAAAGCCAAATGCTTAATCTCTGACCCAATTTAACATGTGCTTTTAGAATTAATTTGTAGGGCTGGCTGAGTGGCTCAGTTGGTTAACAGCTCACTCAAGAGTTTCAGCTCTGAGCAACAACGGTTCAAGTCCAGCCCGAGCTGAGCAGCTGCTGAGCTGCCAACAGGTAGCAGGATGGCTCAGCCAAAAAAATAAATAAATAAATAAATAAATAGTAGAATTAATTTGTAAACTTTCCATTCATTTTTTTTTCTATAATGTCTTCCAAATACTTCTTCAAAGTTTGGGGATGGGAATTTGTCTGATAACAATGCTAAACTATACACAGTGCAACTTAGATTTGCTTGCCTGAATAAACTATAGACAAATATTTTAACTTTTACTATGAGCAGTAAACCATATCACTGGAAAAGTTGTGTTGCTGAAAAAATACAACACCCATATTTGCAAGCAATTAACTCACTTTCTAAATAGAAACCTAATGTGTCTTGAAGAGTTCTTCAGTATCTATTTGCACACTTCTAAGAACGTGAAGTGATTTACTTGGTTTTCTCAAGATTGATTTTCTTAAGTTTCTCTCATATAGCTAGCTATGCCTGTAGAATCAGCAGAGCCTCACCTCATGCTCAATATATTGGATACACTTACTTGGGGGCTTTGGAATTCCTTAGGCTGGTTTACTCTTAGCCTTGAAATTATTGTATCAATACATTGATACTTCAATAAAAATAGTTAACACCAATTTTATATGTTAGATTACTTTTAAAAGTAAATTGAACCTAAGTACAGTCTTTGGTGTATGAGGTGGGGGAACCAGAACATTTTAAAAAGCTTCAAGGAGTCTGAGAAGGAGAAAGTAAAATAACAGAAAATGAAGGAAACTTTATAAACCTTTCTGTATGAATAAGTAGCATGACTACTTTGGTGATAATATCCCATGAAGTATCCCTATATTAGGGTAACTGGCATGACATCTGTACTGCAATCTACTTCTGAAGCCATTGCTTGAGCAGAATCCTGAAATAGTGTGAGGTAGGATTTGACAATTTTAATTTTTTTAATCAATAAAATCAATGTCTATGTAAGTAAAAGACACCACAGTGCAGGTTGATCCTACATTTATTTTTGATATTGCAAATGATTCTGCTTCTTCCTCTTCCCTTCTGGCCCTGACTCCTCCCTGTTTGTTTCTCTTCTCTTCCTGAAGACTTGTGTCCCAAAGCTGTTTAATGGGTCACAGCGAGGTTAGCATCTGCCCCTGGTTGTGTGAAGCTAAGATGGTCATAATTGGTTATCAGAGTTCAAGCAAGGCAGAAAGGATGTCTGCAGGAGACGGCCACCTGGCATGGAGTCAGAACCTGAGCAGAGGAGAGGTGCTAATGTGCAGATTGATGATCCGGTACAAGTTGTAACAGGACAATGATTGAAAGGTATATCAATGTTGAAGTCAAACTCGATGGGATTGTCAGTATGCAAGGTTCCTGAGAAATACATGAAGTAGCAGACTAATTTATTAGCTTGTAAGGGGTGTAAAAGCAAATCTCAGACTCAATAGGTAATGCCTCCAATATAGTCTCAAATACTGGTTGTAGCACAGAACATTTTAGTTTACTAAATTTACTGAGGATGCCTCATTAAATATAGTTTTAGCTCTTATGTTGATAAACATGCAGATTAATCATATGATGGAATTATCCATTATCCATTTACTTGAGTGGTTTTGCTATAAATGTGTATTAAATTATGCCAACTGCCTTCCTAGCATGCGATATTAATAATAAATTCCATTAAATTAGGACAATTAATATAATAAATTATATTCAAATATGTCCTAATATTGAAACATTATTGCATTTTTGAAATAAATTCCACCCAGTATGATGCATTATTTTTCAATCTGCTCTTGGCTTCTGTTTGCTAATATTTTATTTAAGATTACTACATAGACATTCATGAGTGAAATTGATCTTTAGTTTTATTTTTGGCACAATCTTCCTAAGGCTTCAATATCTATAAAGACAGAGAAATATCACTTATTAAGATGCAGAAAAGACATTTCATCCCATTTATACATTATAGTAACTAAAAGTAGATACAATTTAGGGAGTAAATTGTGACTGAAATTACAACAAGAGTTTGAAATATGTGTATTATAACTGCATAATTTTAAATCCTCTGTTCAGAAATTTTTATTAAAATGGTAATCCAGATCTCCCTTTGTAATTGTTAAAGGAAAATAGCTTTTTAAAGTTACTTTTGAGATCATCCTAATATCTAGGGCATTAAAATTTGAAATAATTGCCTCTATGAGCTGAAAAATGAATCTTTGAGGTAGGCATTCGTATCATTTGAAACCAAGATGCAAATGACCCCAGACTATTTTGTCAGAGTACAGTGAAATTGTGATGATCAGTCCACTATCATAACTTTTGAGCAACTTTTATGCATTTTCTTTAATATAGTTTCTTCCTAACTCTCTAATTCACTAACCTTTAACCCACTTTCAAATTCATTTTAGATCATGTCATTACCAAAAACCACTTCAATTTCAAGTATCCTGCTCTCTGCCTTCCAATTTGTATCTTTTGACCATAACTCAAAAATGTCTTCAATTTCTTAGATCTTATGGTAATTTAACCCCACCAAACATTCGTCTCTCATTCCATTTTCTCCCCCACTCCAGTTGAATTTTCAGTCCATTTTTATCACTCCTTTGCATCTCTCTCTCACCCCCGGCTTCTCTCACCCTTTTTAATATTAGCTGACAGGCACCTCATCTTAGGTGGATCCAACTGCCCAGCTACTCTATAACTCACTTGTATTGCTTAAAGTAATTGAAAAACAAACAAACAAACAAACAAAACAGAATGAAACTGAGTGGTCTCATTTCAACTTCATAATTACTTAATTAGGCTCTTAATGCTGCCTGGCAATTCTACTTTGTTCCTTTACTTGCATGACTTCCCCACTTTCCTAGATGACTTTTCTTGTCTCTCCTGAAATAGATAATACCCCATCTTCCTTCCTCACTCTCAGCTGATGACCTATTTTCTTGTTTTATTGAGAAAAGAAAATCAGAATGTTTAAATGTTCTCAGCAGCACATAGGTCCACCTATTTCTATCTGTGCCTATCTACTCAGCCTTTCTCTTTGTCATGGTGGATGAATTGTCTTCTTCGTAGACAGAAATGGCCTACCTCTTCCTTTATGAATTGGGTCCCATCCTTTTCCATGTCCTTAGTTCTGTTGCTTCAATAGTTCCACATTTACTTCTGTTTTATCAGCTTCTTCCTCTCTTCCTGACTGTCCTTATCATGATACTGATATCTCAATTACTTAAAAAAAATACCTTGACTGATTATTTCCCTCCAGCTAGCTCTTTTAACTTCACTTCACAGCAAAATTATTAAAAATAATTTTCTATATTCACTGTCTCAAATTATTTTCTTGTCTCATCAGCATGCTTTAAATGAGCTTTTGTCCCTACCAATGCACCAGAACAAACTCATCCCTGAAAACCATTTTGCTAAATTCAGTCTTACTCGACCTATCGGAAATATTTGACAGTCTTGAGCATTCCATTCTTCTGTGTATTTCTCTATCTACCTATAAAGAAATAAGTGTCTTTTCTGAGAGAAGCAAAACCCTATTGTCTGTCATAATAGAATCTAGAAGGTAATGAAGTTCTGGAATCTTGAAGAGAGAGCTATTAATATGGGAATGAAATAATCAATATTTATTTTCCAGCTCAGGGTAACTTTGGCATATTTTTTTCCCCTCAGTATTGTGTTGCATTAGCTCATCTTGAAAGGAGGTAGTCAAAACATTTCTGAGTTTGTAGGGCTTAGGGCTGGAATTGATGTCTTGTGTCTCTCCGTGGACTTCACTGTCACTGAAGTAAACACACTCTGAAATAGGATTTCCTTCATTAAAACAAATTATCCTTAATTTCAGGGGGAAAAAAAAAGTTAGAGACCCATGCCTTAACCCCCAAAGGGAAAAGATGTCCAAACTAACCTTTGGGTACGCACCATGGCATTTAGATTATTATATTAACATAAAGGGAGCTATAATTTCAGATGTATTATGGGACTCTGACCTTTTTCTATATTAGACGTATAATCCTTTCAGAAAGAGAAAATAGCTGTCTTAAGCTTGTAAGTGACTATCCAATATAAGATGTCAACTGCTAGCTCATTCTCTTTTCACCTGGGAGTACAGTTTGTAACAGTCTTTATTTTTATTGATCTCATAGACTAGATGTAAGTCATCAAATAGCTACTTGCCATTCACTATATCTTTTAAAACTGGAATGAAGGAACATCTACAATTCATGGAATACCTAGGACACCACCTGCTACATAGAATGCATCAGCTTTCATTAAATCGATTAATTCAGACATATTTGTCCAAGCACAGTCATATATAATGAATAGGTTCCTGCTTAAGTAATTTGCAGAAACTAAACAGGACTCTGTATGCTAAGTAGAAAACCAGTAGCTGCTTGTTTTAAGAAAGCATACCCATTACCATCACATGTGAGTTCTGAAACCTCTTAATTGGGGGACATGACCTCCCTAGTAGAATGTGAGTCAACGATTAGGAAACAAAGGTTTTTCTGTGTCCCCCTGCTTCCGGATTCCCAGAGACTCTGCTGCTACAAGAGAGGATCCGCTAGCTCTCGGCCCTGTAACAATAATTTTCTCATCAGCTTCATGGGTCCTGCATCTTCTGCTTGCTCCTTAGAAGTTCATGTTTGTTGGGGGTTTGCAGGAGCACAATAAACAACACTTCTCTAAATTCTATAAATTATGGCAAAACAAAAACAACAACAAAAAAACTATTGCAGAAAATAGGGGCAGGTGTAAAAATTTTTTAAAGAAATTGAATTTTATTTTTTTGCATGTTTGTTTAATTAGTTCTGATAGTGTGGATAATGAAGGGTGAAGTTCTGATTGATACATGCCCCCTGCAGAGTCAGGGCTCTATCATCAGAGGCACAGAACAGGGTGAACAATCTGTCCTCTGCAGATTAGCCGGCACTCAAAGAGAGAAGAGAAAGTGACCAAGATATCCAAAATACGCATGCTCATTTCCCCTTCCATTGGCGCCGATTTGATGGAGCTAGGAATAGAAGACTAAAGGGGGAAAGAGTGGTAGGCTCAATGAACTCCCTCCATGGGGAGGGAATCAGCAGTGGGGAAGATTCCCCCTCCTGACCCCAACAATAGGTGTTCAATCCACTCTTATTTTCCTTCTATACTATTTTTCTGGAGTGACCACTTCCAGACCCATTGTTTTGCCCATTCTCTACACGCTTATAGTTCTCAACTGCCTACTCCCATAGCTAGTTTTCCGACATGAATTTCAGATTTATCTATTGCGTTGTCAAAAGAGTCATGACATATTTTTCTATTGTTTTCATTGCAAAAATGCATCGTGACTTTTCCTAAAACCCAATATTTAAATTGCAAAATGATAATGCAATGTGGATTTTTTCAAGGATATCTTAAACTAAGCACATGCAGAATGACAATCTTCATCGATCCCTAAAATATTTTGTATCACTCTAACTCCATCTATTTTTCTCTGTTCAATCCTAAATTTCACTACCCCAACGAGAAATTTGAATAATGCTTGAAACTTTCTTTACTCATAACATATTTATTAAACTATGTACTACTGATTTTATATCTTACATGTGTTGCTAATTATTCTTCTCTTTTCATCCCTACTATATAATGCTTTTGTCATTTCACATCTGATTTATGACAGTAATCTCCTAACTCTACAAATCAATCCTTCAGGTTTCACTTGAGTGGAGGAACAAATAAAATGTAACTATAACTTTTTACTCACCTTCTTAGGTCTATTTGTTCTCTGTTACATAGGATAAAACCTAAATGTCTAGAATATGTTCATAGATCATCCAAGGTTCGATACCTTATTTTCCTGTTTTCTTCTGTTTGTCTTCTTTCTGTTTCTGTGTCAGGATGGTTTTAGATGAAAGGAAATCCCTCTAAAAGTGAATTAACATTATGCTGTTTCTAATTTGACAAAGCATGTGGGTCAGATGTAGAGAGGCTTCAGGGTCAGTTAAATCAGTTTTTGTAATATTAAGAAGGTTGTACACCCTTCCTTTATTTTACTCTGACAACCTGAAATTGTTGGCTTGTCTTCTTAGAGCTTTCGCACTTCTAGGTGTCATAAGCAGGTGCCATGAACAGAGTCAGTAAAATGGCTCACTTGTAGGCAGAAGCATGGCGGAATAAAAATAATAGCCACATGCTAGAAGATATATTTCCCAATCATGACTTGGCCACTCACTGATCAACCTTAAGTGATAAAATTTGCCTTTCTTATGCATTAGTTTATGCTATTTCAACCAGAAATTTAAATATTCCAAATAAAGTTTTAGGTTAGATTAAATAATCCCTAAATTGTATTCCAAATTTAAGGTTTTAGAAAAATTATTGGAATTTCTGCCAAACTACCATAGTGAAGGAAAATGAAGTCAAATAATGCAACCACTGAATCTAGGAATCACCGGAATATGCTTTCTAACCCTCTCCATTTCCTTACAGAACGAGAGAATGACAACGTTTAAAGGAATTTAAAGTTATCCCAGCAAGGGTATCTGTCAGTTGTCTGAATCTCTTCTACCATATTTCTGACAAGAAGTCATTAATTAATTAATGCCAAAATCCCCAGTGATCGGGAACTCAAATATCTTCCTGGTAATGCATAGATTCTTACTGTTCCTGTCTTCTGTCTGATTGACTTCTTTTGGGAACATCCTAAAAATCATTTTTTTTTACATGAGTAGACCATGAATAGTCACACATATTAAAAAAATTATTAGGCCCTTTAAGATATGTATTTTTCCAAATTAATCCCACCTCCTTTAAGCATCAATCTTATGAAATAATTTTATATTTTTAGAAATACAATTTGCATTTGAAAGTCTTTCAGTTTATATCAGTGTTCCTTAAGAAATGGCACTTGATAATTTATAATTTAAGCTAGTCTGTCCATCCATCCACCCATCCATCCATCAACTTGTTTTTTTTCTATTTATTGCATTGTTCAGCAAAGAGCCTCAAATCTGCTATTTTACAAATAAATGAAGAAAGAAAGAAAGAAAAAAAAGTTCAACTTTTTTTTGTTATTTTACGTGTTTTAAACAATAATTCTTAGGCTAGTATCTCAATTAATTAAACACAGAAAAGTACATACAGAAACTGAGTATTAAGTGTATTTTTCACTGAGCACTTTTATTTACTAGTGAAGATCTCATTGTTTAACCTGTTACAGATCCAGAAAGAAAAATTACATATGCACACGTGCGTATTTATGTAGATCATGTAAAGTCCTACCACACATATTGTGGTATATCTCATTTTATTATTTTGCTGCAGATATGCTTTTATAAATTGGATCTATGACTTATGAAATATTAGATTGACTTTTTAATTATATTAGTTCATATTTTATAGCATGCTCAGTTTTAAAGCTAGTATTTATTGCAATCAAAAGTGTACCAGATATAGTCTTAAGAAGTTGTGACGTTTTCTCTTTCAATCTCCACATGGCCTTTATGAAACAGGTCAGTGTAACGGATGTCAGAGGCAGTGTAGTGATATGGCTCCACCTTTCAGCAGCTGTGTGACTTTGGGTAAGGTTTCTAAACCTCTGTGCTTCAATTTCTTCATAAATAAAGAGAAAAAACATTTCCAATTGTTGTTATGAAGATTACATTAGTTAGTATTGCTAAAGCTAGACATATAGCTAGCTTTATTAAATGCCTAGTAAATAAAATAAATGCTTTCAAGATCATAGAGCTAAGAAGCCAGGGAGCTACAATTCAATCAAGAGTAACTTATTTGTAATATTTCAAAATGCAGATAAATACAAATAACTATTGGGAAGAATTTTAAAATCAAACAAAATTACATTAACCAGGATAAGTAGATAAAGTAGGAATATGGTGACTTTTATTATGGTAGAATTTGCAAACACACACACATTTTAAAATCTATCATCCTCTAAAATTTTAATATTTGCCAAATTTAGAGTGAATACATCACGTCAGTTCCTACCCTGTCAGCTTAGAGGCTAGTATAATTGCCTGTTGAGATGTTTATCTCAAATACTGGTTGAAGTTCCCAGCTCCTAGCCAATCTCAATGAAAAACAATCTTTCATCTAGTTTATTACACAGTCCTGAAATAAGATCATTCTTAACCATTATTATTTCCTTTACTCATAACATCAGTGTGCATGAAAATCTCTAATCCATGTAATGCACTGCACGCTGAACTTTTACTATCTCAATACTACTTACGTCACTTTATTTGTAATTGCTACATGCCCCTGAATACATTGCAGAAAAGCTTTTTTTTCCTGAACAGAATTTATTCCTGAAATACCTGTCACTTAGAAGGCAATGATTTTGTCAAATGATGAATAACAGTTTAATTCTGAAAATGGCTAGAGGAACATTTTTTAAAAATCACTGATTGGGGTTGTATGGGGTGGATAGGTGGAGGCTAGCATTTGCTTTGCCCTGATTTAAGGGGACCTTCCTACTTTCACAAAGCTGTGTTTATCAATTTCCAGGAGTGGCCATTGCATGGCGATTTCCAGATGGTTCTTCCTAATTCTATTTCATCAACTTGAAATTAATGAAAGTTCCTCACACTTCTGGTGCTAGTTTTTTGGGTTTTTTCCCCCAAACCTTAGTTTTCTATATCATTATTAATTTTTAACATTTGACATCTTTATAGGTATGTTAGTGGGGAGTCTAAAGACACTGCCAAGAAGATGTCACTTTCAATATGCACAATTCTTATTTAACATTGAGATGCTTTATTTGGGCCAAAGTAACATATTCTGTGAAATTCATACCCATGCCAGCTAAATTGATGAATAAATGTATTATGCCTGCGATGGCAGTTTTAATCTATAATAATAATATGTTAGCTATTTTATTGATATGTTGGGGAATATTTCTTTAATACCTAGAAGAAAAGCAGAGTCCAGTGAGTTAAGAAACAATATGGATGGCGGTTCTGATTGTAGCACATGGAAACAAGCACTTTTTGAATTATGCTAAATTAAAAAAAAAATCACACCTGACAAAACAAAATCAAACCAAACGACATAAAATACTTCAACACAGAAATTATAAAACACATGGATTAAAATTAAAGGCCCTCTTTCACAGGCCTATTGGGGGGTTACAATCCCGCATGGGAAATTCCTGCTTCTCAAAATAGTATGTACACCTTGGGTGAGAGGTTGCCATGACAGCACATATGGCAGCAGGCACTTAATTGTTCTCTTTCTACAATGATTTCACATGGCTTTCTCATCTCTCACTTAAAAGCTACTGACGAGGCTTCTGCCTTGCACAGGGGCTAATTCTTTGTTCAATTGCATTAGCACCATAAATCCAGAGAGCAAAGGGTCTGCCAACTGGATCCACAAACTGAATTGGATTGGATCCAAATAACTTCCTCAGAGCTCAGTCACAAACAGTGAAGAAAGTGACCGAAAATTGGCACTTCACAATCTTGATAAAAACGTACTTGGAATATTTTCCTCAAAATATGACAATATCTCCAGAGAAATTTCATTTGAAACATATGGAAATCCATGCAGTATTTTTATCTTAAAAATCAACTTAGACATTTCAAATCATTTTCAATAGAAGCTTCTGTTTATGTATATTAATATAAACACACTTGAAGTCGCAAGCATATTTCCTCTTCCTATTCTTTATATCTAGTACAATTTATCTCAGACTTTTTTTTTATTTTAAAAAATATTCATGAAAGAAAAAGCTAGCATTTTTTAAGCTTTATTGAGTCATGATTGATATAAAAATTATATACACTTAAGGTTCACAATGTAATGAATGGTCTGATATATGTAAACATTGTAAAATGTCAAGTTAATTAGCATATCCATCACTTCACATAGTTGTGTGTATATGTGTGTGTGTGTATTGTAAGAATACTTGAGATCTATTCTCTTAGCCATAACTTTTAGGTATACAATACACTATTATTGCCTGCAGTCACTATGCTGTACATTTGGTCTCCATCATTTATTCATTTTATAACTGAAAGTCTGTACCCTTTGATCTCATTTTCTCCCATTCCACAGCCTCTGCTGACCACCATTCTTCTTTCTGTTACTATGAGTTCATCTTTTTAGATAACACATATAAGGAAAATCATGCAATATTTGTCATCCTGTGTCTGGCTTATTTTACTTAACATGTCTTCCAGGTTCACCTGTGTTGTTGCAAATGGAAGGATTTTTTTCTTTTTAAAGACTGAAGAGTATTTCATCATTCTCAGCCCTTTCTACATTCAATCTTTAAGTCCCTTATACTGACCAGAGATATAATCAATTGTGTGACTACCCATTATCCATCAAAAATAAGCCAATGCTGGATTATTAGAAATGTGCCTTAATCGAGTGACATTAGGACAAAAACACAGAATATTAACACAGAATATTATTAGATAATAAATATTGGGTTGTCAGAAAAGTCATGATGCATTTTTGCGATGAAAAATATAGAAAAAAATACGTCATGACTTTTCTGACAACCCAATAATTAGATAATTAAATTCAAAAAGAGATTTAGAATGGTGAATATAGAGATATGAATAAATGGATACTATAAGGATTGAAGACTTTAAGATTTTTTTTCATGCCAGTATTTTTTTCCTGTTTGCAAGTTTTAAAATTACTTCATCCTTGCATTTGTACTGCTGTCATGCCGAGGTTATCCAATTGTTTGGGAAACATATATAAATCTCCTTGAGGTGGTCCATCTCCTAGAAGCTGCCATGGACCATGGTACCCTCACTCCAACTTCAGCGATCTTTAGATCAATGATCATTTGGAAAAGTCTGCTTTAGCATCAACAACAAGAAAAAAGTTGAAAGTAACAGCCTTTCCATCATGTCTATGTGCTTACAGCAAATCAGACTTAAACAACCTGCTTAATCTTTCTGATGTCCCACCACTCTTTAAAATAATTAGATTAAGGACCGAAATTATGTTACCACACTGTTGATTTATGAGAATGAAATTGAAATAGATATAAGAAGATGATTTTTTATGTGTCTGTGTATAGTTTTGTTTTTTACATGTTAAGGCAATACTCTTCAATTAGGCTAAGCACTTTTGAAGTATATCCATAAAAGTGCTCAAATTATTTTTGGCTTTATATAAAGAGTCAATTCCTACTGGCCTATTGAATCTTCTTGGAATCATGTATCCCATTGCTAATCTCATAAAATTTATGGATTGTATTTGATCCAAAAAAATCAAACAAATTTATATTTAATTTCAGTGATTCATAGCCATGAAGCTCATCCATAAATTTCCTCAGAGTCCACCGATCCCAGATTAAGATGCCTTGTAATTGAGCAAATTTATAGAATATAAATTCGAATATTTTCTTCATTTCAGTAGTATAATCCTGGACAGGCCTCTCTGTGTCTACCTCCTGATATTTGTCTTACCACCATATCCCCAGTTCCTCCTTAATAGCAGGCAAAAAAAAAAATGGAGGATATTTATTTTCCCAGCTGTTTCTTTCTACTAATAAGCCTGAGGTACCCTACTCCTGCCCCTAGCAGAAGGTTGTATCTATGTCATCATTGCCAGAATATCCTCATTGCCAGAAATATTTGGATTTTACTCTATTTGAGTAAGTTTGAGAATGCAAAGAAGAGTGAGATGCAGGAGATTTCCTAATAAGATAACTGTATAATAAGTTAGCCTTGTACATTCCATGGATATTGACAGAAGACATGAGTCTACTGGTTCAGACACAATAAACTATCACAGAAAAACTGTAGTAGGAACATCATCATAGTTACACTTGTTTCTTGTGCCCCAAATCCCACAGAATGATTGAGAAGGAGACATCCATGCATTGAGTCCACCACAAAAAAGGCTCCCTGAGCTTATAAAATCTACTGTGATACATTGCCTGAATATTATGTGATATTATGCAATACCGTGTAATACACTCCTATTATACATTACCTCACCTCTCTATTTCCACCTGCATAAATATACCTGAGAAGTGGCTTTAATGAAAGAATTTGAGGTCACAGCCTTGAAATTTTTGACACTATGCATGGTATATGTGAGAGCAAGAGATCTTGGCAGATTGCCTCCCAATATCATGTAATGAAATGTGTCAATGTTTGGAAAATGCACATTATGTAGTGATTCAAAATTTTCCAAGTGACCAAGATATGATATCATGCAATTATGTATAACTAATATATATATATATATATATATATATATATATACATATATTATATATATATAATATAATATGTATGGGAGTTATAGTTTCAATATATGAATTTTGGGAGAGCACAATTCAGTCCATAACCATGTAACAACCATAACAATGTAAAGAACAGTTCTGTCAACCTTGTAAGCTTTCTTACTCAGATTTGTACTTATTTCCATGAAACCACCCACCTAACCCTGGCCCCAGATTATTGCTACCATTTCCACAACGCATGTATTGAAACTGTAACCCCCAATGTGTCTGTATTTGGAGATAGGGTCTTTAAAGCGACGATTATAGTTAAATGAAGTCATAAGGGTGGGACCCTAGTCCAATAGGACTGGTGTCGTTATAAGATGAAGAGTCTCTAGGGAGACACACCTACAGAGAAAGGGCCATGTGAGGACACAGAGAAGATGGCCATATGCAAACCAGGGAGAGGGACTTTAGGAGAAACCAAACCTGTTGACACGTTTATCTTGGACTGCTAGCCTCTAGAACTGTGAATAAATATCTATCATTTAAGCCACCCAGTCTGTGGTATTTTCTTATGGCAGCCCTAGCCGACTAATACATGTGGGTTTAAATAACTGCCACAACTCATTTAAGATGGGAGTATTTTATTAAATGCAAATTATACCTCAATAAAGTTGATGCATAAAATGTACTTAAGGCATGGCAAAAAGAGCACTAGGCTGAATGCTTTATACATGAATAAGCGTTCCTTAAATGGGAAACAGAACATCCGTTTCCTATTTAGAATTTCTACAAGCCAACTATAAATTCTAAAAAAGACAGAGTGATCTCACAACGGTTTAAATATACTGTACACAGAATGGAAAAATAAGAATACACGAAGACATTAGTTTTTAAATGGTTGTTGGCAGCTTTGAAGTGCTACCAGCAATAAAATATATTCCTGTATAGCTCGGGAACAAAAATCACAAACTATCATCAAATGTGCATCCTTGTGTAAATATAATGTACTCCCTGAGGGCTCCCAATTTCTCTAATTGAGAGAAATTAGAGGAAGCTGAAGTTCTTGCAGGTTGGGTACAGTTAGAACCAGAAAAAATATAGAGAATTTATTATCATTATTTTGACTTAAATATGTCCCCAAGTAATTATGTCTTAGGGAAATAAGCTACCATAAACAGCTAGAGATAGAGATGAAACTTGTAGACATATTAGCATAGTAATAGAGAGAGATGATAAATATAGATAAATACATACATACATAGATTTAGATTGATAAATAGGTGGATATACAGATAAATTATATAAATATATATGTAGGACTGTAAATTTATAGACATATAGATGAATAAATACATAAATATAAAAATAAAAAGTGCTACTAATCATTTTGGGTCAGGTCATTCATCACTTTTAGCTAAACATTCATACTATACACATGATTAATTCAGAACACAATTACATTTGAACACTGGGTTCTCATTGAAACCTTAAAAACTCAAACAAAAAAGAGACAATATGAACTAAAAAACGTTTGTTTTCCTTTTAATGAGCAAGGATAATTGCATACATTAAGAGTAATTGAATAAGCTGTGTGTGTTTGTTAACATTTTTTTCCTTTGGCTTTTTGAAATGAGATATACTATAACAAAACTAATTATTATAATTATTAGATGTAAAAAGTGCAGCTTTATCAATGGTGGTTTTTCCCCCCTAATTTCCACCTATATTTTACGTTCTATACCAAGTTATGTTACATTTGAAACTGTTATGTCTGTGTTATATCACCCACATTCTACCCTAATCCTGTTGCTAAATGAAAGGCCCGAGTTAAATGCACATGTGTTAATAAGCTGCTCGTAAGAACCACACAAGATTTGTGATTTGAGAATGAACAGACAATAGTATTGTACTATAATATTATAATTACCTTAATCTGAGAAAGCAAGAGATATTGATATGTGTTCTACTGTCCTCAGATTCAATACTTTGATTTAACCAATGGAAGAGGATGTTCTTTAGTATAGCAAAAGTTATATATTTAGAAAGATTGCAAATCCATTCAAACAGAATGAAAGACTTCAAAGGAAATTGAAGCTACTGTTGGCTTAAATTTATTTTGAGGTAAATGCTAAGTTTAAGGTAATTTGTGACATGATACTTTACCTAAAAATATTAAGGGTTATTTATAAAACATTCCTAAAATATCTTAATTTACTTGTATTTAATTATAAGGGAAATTTCTCCTTTGCATTTTTTAAACCAATTTAATGAATGTATAGGAGGAGCATGAGTACAAGCCTACTGCAAGGTGCTATGTCACATTGGGTTTACGATGTAGAAATCTGGTTTACAGAGAACAGAATTGCTGTTAAGTCATGGGATAGCCTTTGAAAAGTGAATAATCTTTTTTTTAAGAGAAGGCTGTTTAATCCTACATATTGTGAATTCCTCGGAGTCTTCAAATTATTTTTAAATAGTGGATTATACCTTGCTCAGGTTTGGATAATGGCTTCATAATACAAATTCTTGTTTTTCATAAAAGCGAGTTTTTTCCCCTAATTTTCTTTATTCTTTCATACTGACAAAAGAAATAGGTACACTATTAAAAAGCACAACTTAATCAAGATAGGGATAATTCCATGATAATCTTGGGATTTCTTTCCAAGTCTTTCCAAGGTTCTTGCCATTATTACTTGAACTGCTAGTCTTCTTGTTTCTGAATACTTTTTTTTCAATTTGGAGGACTAAATCCCATTATTATATTTCATTCTGTATAGGTATAATTAGACTAAAGACTCTGCAAAGAATAATATTTACCAAAGCATAATTATAAATTCTCATTCTATTCTTAAGGTATCGCTAATCACCAACTGGACAAAGTATGAAAAATTCTGGTATTGCAAATACTATAGACGTTGACAGTGTAAAACTTTGAGAGTTCATGCCAACCATTAGGAGTTGATGGAGAGAAGGCACATGTGAAGCGCTTTTTAGTTTGTTTTGTTTGTTCTTATTCCTAAAGACGTCGGGGAAATGATGCTAGAGGAAGTTTATGGAACAGAAACAGTGATTTATATCTGGAAATTAAAGTTTAAAAAAGGAAATTAATAGAAGACTTTATAAACAAATGTTGGAAAGAGACAAAGGGAGATGAAGATATTGAGATGATTTATTTTCTTTTATAGCAGAGAACAAATAAATACTTCAAGTTGATAAGTCAAATAATATATGTATAGCATCTTATTTATAATTGTGGAGTCAACAATCCATAGAAATAGAAATGGAAATATCTAGGTATAGACAGCTCTGAGAGTGAGGCTGGTAGCTACAAGTGAGGTTGTCAAAGAAAACTATTTTTCATTTGTAATTTTGATACTTATTAAACTTTATAAACTTTATATTTTACTTTATTACAACAATAATAGTAGAAATATCTTTAAAAATAAGATTATAAGTTTCACAAGAGTATCACACAACAATTCTTCCTTCTATCTTCTGGATAAATTTCTTTTGAGAAAATATAATTAGTTAATTTTCCAGTGCCACTTGTTTGATAGAGGGTACACTTAACCTTTATTAGACATTATCCATAGTTGTATCATTATTATAGTAGTTATAATAGTGGCTTTTAATCATCAAAGCAACTTTATACTCTGTTCATTGTACTTCATGTATAAAATTCAAGTATTTTGGAAAGAAGGGTAAAAAAATAAGTTCTGGTATCCTTTTTGAAAATAGAAAAACTTTATTGGTTTTCTCTCCTCCACTTTAAATACACATATTTTGAAAATATGTTTCCAAATAATATTCATAATGATATTATGAATGTTAATCTCCTGATTTTCCAGCAGATTTGAATGTTTATGTCAGTTTTAATTTTAACCTTGATTTATCTATTTCTGTAAACAAATGCATATATAATTTCTACAATGTCACTGAGTTTTTTATAAAAGTAACTGGGAATGTGCTGGTTTCACATTAATGTCTCTGCTGATATAATATCTAAAAATCCCATACTTTTATATTTCACTGATTGATTGGAACAATTTTCAAATAGTTTTATCCACTTAATAACCTTTGAAGGTTTTCTCAAGTACATTCCAAAACAAAATCAATTTCAACAGGTTCAATATTTGACTGGATTTCTTAGATAACACTACATTATCATTAAAAGATCATGTTAATATCAGTGTATTTTATTGAATTCAATTCAGTGTTCTAAGCTGCAAAATCAGTAGCAATTCAAATGAAGAGCAACAGAGAACTATTTAAATCTGCAATTAATTTAATTTATCGATTGATATGATAAGGCTGCATTACAATTCTCTGATATCACAAAAATATTAGCAAGTCATTGAAACAAAAACAAATTTTCATTTGCAGCAGGACCTATTTTTTATTTTACACAACAAAACTCATTCAGCTTGAATAAGTAGTAGTAAAAATGAGCCTTGTATCTGGAAATAACCACTTACCTTATTGCTCTTTTATGTGTATGAATTTTTGTTTTTCCTGACTGAGAACATAGTTTAATTGCTCTATAAACTGTAGAGGGTTTAAAAAAATTGCCATAAAAATAAATGAGATAAAAATATATGCTAAGTAAAGTGTCATTTCAATACACTCTTTTTTGTTTTGCTTTATTTTTTGAGAGGTGAAATAAAAGGGTCAGAACCATTACAGTTTTATAGCAACTCAAAATTAAGTTGACATACTGTTTTTCTAGACGTTTGAAAAATTTTCTAGACTCAGTAAAATGTGAATTAAAATTAGGAAACAGTAATGAGAAAATTGAAAATTTGTGAAGAGAAGTTGGGTTGAATTCCAGCCCTCATGCTCGCAGTAGTTTCTGTTTCTCTGCAGTGATGGTAGTCAGTATTCTTTTATCTTGTAACACAGAAGAAAATCTGTCAAACTTGTGGGGTACCTTGTTTATAGGAACAACCATATTTTGATAAAAATGGTGATGGAATGAAAGCAAATCACCTCACTAACAATTCTTAAATTCTACAATTATGTGTGTTGCGACAACGATTGATGCAACAAATATTCATTGTAGGTAAGATTGGCTGCGGACAATGGATACAACCTAATGATCTACTAGCCATGCTTCCACAAGTTAAAAACAAAAGGAGTTATGGTATTATTTAGATTACTTTGAATTCGCTCTATTTATATGTAAAACAAATTTGTAAGTCCTACATGTATTTTGCAACTCATCTACATTGTGGCTGGAATTCCTGCTCAAGAATAAAAGCTCCACTCATTATCAGTGGTCAATTTCACCGCTAAGACAATAAGAACAAAAAGGATCTGTCCTACTTTTACTCTACAAGGAACTAATTTACAAAGTAGGATAAAGCAGGCAAATGGTGCCACCCAACCCATGCCCTTCCCTTTCTTCCATTTCACCGAATGCTAACCCCATGTAGTCACTCATTTTCCTTTGTATATCTGTATGCTTTAGAGAAAGCTGTCCTCATATACATGCTTGGAAGGAAGATATGAGATGATCTGAACAAATCATGTTGATTTTATACCCCTACTGAGATTTGGTTTGGGCAAGGACTTATCACAAATATGGTTAATGAAATACATGAAGATGTCTGCTGGCAAGTCTCCAGAGAAGGATTTCTCATCGTTAAAGTGATACGTATAAAAAAGTCTGTTGTTTTTTACTTTGGCATTTCTCCTGCTTATAGCTCTTCTTGTAGTGATGTTTAGTCTACAACTGCTGTGTTCTATGTGATAGTGTGTGTCCTTACTGTTTATACCAATATAGGTTGGTTAATGTATGCATATCACACAAGATGTAGCAGTGGGAGTAGCCTATAAAACCCCCAGGATATGCCTTGTATTGGGATCATATATGCAAAGAAGAGGGGAAGGGGTAGAGAGGTTATCAATTATAGCCATTTTTCCATGGCTGTATTCATTTATTTATTCACTCATTCATTTAAATAAACTGTATGAATAAGGCACAGTTCTGCGCATCAAGGAGCAGACACATGTATGGGCATAGTGAGGGAGATGTCCAATATATTACCTTTCATGAAATTTAACTTCTGGTAATTTAGTACGTTTGGCCTTGTTTACTAGCTTCAGACCTGTTTGTAACCAAATTGATATTTACAGTCACAATTTGGGTATCTGTTCTCTTCTAATTGATAATGGGAGTGCATAAATAGCAAAACATTACTGGAAGTGGTTTAGAAAAGAGAATCAAAAGCTTTAAAATTATTCCTTCCCTTTAACCCAGGAATTCTTTTTTACTGGAAATTCAGTGTAAAGAATTAATCAGACTGCCAAAGCATGTAAAAGTCTATTGATGGTCAATCAGTGGTGAGAAAATGGAACAATATAAATGCTCCTTAATAATAGGTATTTTGTTAACAAACTCTGCTACAGAAATATGAGAGATTAATATGTAATCATTCAAAGTCATATTTTAGAAATATAAGGTATATTTAATAAGGTTCCATGAAAAGAAGCAGTTATAAAAGAGGATTAATGGATGGCCTTGCAGATAAAGAAGAAGAAAAGAAATAAGACAAAATTAATTGTGCACAGAGAGTAATTCTGTTTTCTATCAGTATAAAATAATGATAGAATATTTTTTACTTTTATTATTTTTTTTCATGTCAAAGGGTTTATATTGGACCATTATTATTATAATCAGGAAGTTTTATGTTTAAAAAGAATATTTCTGTATTAACAATGTGAAGTACTTCCCTTACCAAAGTCAGTTCATAGTATTTGGAAGAAGTGACTGCTTCCTAGAATGCCCAACCTCACCACATCTATTCCAGTACTACTTTAAGTCATAACCAGAGAAACCAGGCAAGAAAAAGAAGTAAAAGGAGTCAGAATTGGAGAGGTGAAGTAAAACTGTCTTATTTTACATGTCTTATGACATCATTTTATATACAGAAACTGTCTTATGACATCATCTTACATAGAGAAAACCCTGAAGACTCCACCAAAAAACTTTTAGAGCTAACCAATGAATTTAATAACATTTCAGGATATGAAATCAACACAGAAACCAGTTGCATTTGTGTACACTAACAATGAATTCTCTGAAAAAGAAATAAGGAAAACAATCCCATTATAATAGCATCAAAAATAATAAAATACTTAGGAATAAACTAAACCAAGAAAGTGAAAAATCTATACACTAAAAAATATAAGACATTGATAAAAGAAATTGAAAGAGACACAAATAAATGGAATGACACCCCATGTTTATGGAGCAGAAGAGTTAATATTAAAATGGCTGTAGTCTCCAAAGCTATCACTCGACTCAATGCAATCTTTACCAAAATCCCAAGGGCCTTTTTCACAAAAGTAGAAAAAAAAATCCTATAATTTTTCTGGAACCACAAAAGACCCAAAAGAGCCAAAGTAATTTTGAGAAAGAACATAGCACCACACTTCCTGCTTTCAAACTATATTACAAAGCTATAGTAACTAAAACAGTATGATACTGGCATAAAAACAGACATGTAGATCAATGGAACAGAATCAGTAGTTGAGAAATAAAATCATATAATCAACCAGAGATTGACAAAATGAACCTAGAATACTTAATAGGAAAAGGAGAGTCTCTTCCATAAATGATGTTGAGGAAATTGGATTTTGCAATCAAAAAAAGAAAACAAAAAGAAAAGAGAAATTGGACCCCTATTTTGCAACCGTCAGAAAAAATTAACTTGAAACAGATTAAGGGCTTAAATTTAGTACTTGAAACTATGAAACTCCTAGAAGAAAACAGGAGAAAAACTCTGACACTGGTCTTGGCGATAATTTTTTGGGGGGGAGGGGGAATATGACACCAGATAGATGCACAAGCAACAAAAGCAAAAATAAGTCAGTGGGAGTACATCAAACTAAAAGCTTCTTCACAGTAAAGGAACCCATCAACAAAATGAAAGGAAACCTATTGAGTGAGAAAAAATATTTGCAAACCATATATCTGATAAAGGGTTAATGTTTAAAACATGTAAGGAATTTATATAACTCAATGGCACAAAGCAAACAATCTCATCAAAATAGGCAGAGTAAGTGAATAGACATTTTCCCAAAGGAGACATATAAGTGGCCAACAGGTCCATGAAAAAGGTACTCAACATCACAAATAATCAGGGATATGCAAATGAAATACTGTATGTTCTTGCTTATGCAGAGAATATAAAAAAGTTGATCTAATAAATGCATAGAGTAGAATGGTGGTTACCAGGGGCTGGGGACTGGGGAAATGGGGAGATGATTGCTAAGGGGTGCAAAGTTCCTGATATAAGATGAATAAATTCTGGGGATCTCTTGTATAGCATGGTGACTACAGTTAATACTTTATTATGCACTTGAACTTCGCTAAGAGAGAGTAGATCTTAAATGTTCTGACCACCACCCCCCCGCCTGCACACACACACACACACACACACACACACACACACACACACACAAAGGGAATTATGTGAGGTGGATTATTATAGATGTGTTAATAAACCTAATTGTGGTAATCATTTTACAATAAATATGTCAATTGAATCATCATGTTGTACACCTTAAACTTACACAATGCTATATCTCAGTAAAAAATTGCAAACTACTCTGTAAGTTTTATATAACTTAGATAATTGAATATACGTGTATTGACTGCACTTATAATCACTTTATCACCAGGCATAAAATATAATAAATTATTTGATGATGTGTAGGTTTGCCTTACAATTTTATTAATTACCAAATTTTTCTATAATTTATCTTATTATATTATTTGAGGATATATATATATATATATATATATGTGTATATATATATATATATATATATATATATATATGTAAAACTGTTTACCTCCAAAAAACATTCTACCAACTGTGAAAATCTTTCATTTCATTTCCATCGTCCCTACTGTCCTTTAATTGTAATATTTCTACATATTTATAATCCTTCTAATACATTGTTATTTTGGTTTTAGATAATCAATTACCATTTAAATAACTTCTATAGTAAGAAAACTTACTTTTGATATTTATGCACAGATTTTTTTGTGATCTTTTCTATCAGTAATTGAGACAGGTGTCTTAAAATCTATAACTGATTGTAAATGTATCTGTTTCTTCTGTGAAGTTTTGCTTTACATATTTTCCAACAGAGTTATTAGATTTGTATATATTTGTGTTTGCCTTTCTGTTAACTTGATTCTTTATCATCATAAAATATTCCTCTTTGTGTCCAATCATATTTTTTGTCTAAAGCCTATTTTTCCTCGTATTATTACAGTCACACCAGATATTATTACTTTTGTCACCGTATCCATTTCCTCTGACTGTAACCCTCTTTATGGTCATATTTAGAGTATGTTTCCAATAAATAATATATAGTCAGTCTTGATGTTTTATCCACTTTTATAAAACTTTAATTAGAAGGTTTAATTCATTCATAATTAATGTAATTAACAATTGATCATGTGGTTTTAGTCTTCATTTTGCTCTTCGTTTTCTACCTTTCAATAGTGCCTATTTTAGAACTTTATATAAATGGAATCATATCCAAACTGGTGATTAGCTTTGAAGTAGTCCAAACTTTGTAATTAATATTCACAGAAAAGTACCAAAAGGTTTGTGTGTGTGTGTGTGTGTGTTTGTTTGTTTGTTTTTTACTGTGATGATGAATATATGACAATCTTTCTCTTGTTTTTCATTATATCTTTTGTGTCTTGAAGCTGTTACAATTAAAATATCAATAAATTATCATATATAATTCAAGATAAACACTCATATCTTGTATGCAAATCGAAGTTGCCTAAATCAAGGGTGCCCTCCTTGGACTAAATCTGCATGAGTGCCACCTGCTTTTGGGAAATAAAAACATTCACAGATAAATGAGTAGCCTTTGCCAAATTTTAATACTACTAGGGATTAAGGGATGATATTTGAAATGAATTTGGAAATTCACTTCAAAGCAGAACCTTCCAGTGATATTGCATCACACTTAGGAAAAAGTATCCCCACAAGTCCCCCAAATTACTTACCACTCCACCCTCAACTATGACTTTTGTAGCCCTCTGCTTCACCATTCGAGTCACAGTGGCCTACTTGTATCTTGCACTTGCCATCTTCATCCTATCTCTAGGCCTGGGCGATTTCAATTTGGCTTGTCTCACGCATCCATACCAGCCTCCTCTTCAAGGTCTCTCTGAAACTCCATTCTATCTAAAATGAATAATTCCTACCTTCAGTCATTCACTTGCTGACCTTTACTTTGTTTTAAATTACATTTTGTATGTGCATCTTTTTTTAAATTATTTATCTCTTGTCATTCACTAAAGTAAGAACTCCATAAGGTTTGGATATAGATTATTTTTTAACCACTTCAGCTAATATATAATATTGTTTCCATATTGTAGGCTCTTGGTAAATATACTGAATGGAAAAATAGCATTGTGAGTAAATGACTCCAAACTTGATCCATTTTAATTACTCTGTATTTCATAGAGAAGCTACTAATTGAAACCACTGTGCTCAGAACCAAATGGAAAGCAGGGGCCATCAAGGAACCTTAGAGTCCTGCAAACAGTGGATTAGGCTAATAAGGAAAGTAAGCATGAGAGAGACTTCCAACAGGGAGCTACCACTAATACCTCTATTAGAATCTGCAGAAGGAGCAGAAAACATTATTCAGTTTCCAGCTCCATGTTAAGGTGTGAATACTGAAGTGAAATTTAAAATCTCTACAGCTGGCTCAATATGCCCTGACTTTTTCTTTTGAGGACATCGCTCTTCAGTGACAAATATATTAAACAATAAGAAACTCTGTCATCCACATGACAAATGTTTCATCACGGAATTTTTTTATTCGTAGTGGATGTTTCTTATAGAGCCTTCCCTGTTCCTCCCCTTCACAACTAAATCCTGGATTAATTTAGTGGATGGACATTTTAGTGCTGGTCTATCTGTTCTACTTCTAGAAGACATATAATAGGAAGGGCCATTAAGCCTGGTGTGGTAACTAAGATGCTGCCAATTGTTAAAAAGCATTTTGACAAATTTGATTTCCTTAAGCAGTGAACATTCTATCATTTCACAGTACCACATTCTTAGCTGCACCCTTCCTTCCAGAAATTGATTTGCATTTTATTCCCAAGGTAAGATTAAATATTTAGGATGGGTAGGTAGATAGATAGATAGATAGATAGATAGATAGATAGATAGATAGATAGATAGATTTATTCCTGAGGTTCTTGTATAGAAAGAAGCAACTACTTCTTCCAGACTGCCCAAATCTGGATGTAGTTTTTTGTTTGTTTTTTGTTGTTGTTTTTTATTTTTAACGCCCCCCAAAAAACCTCTGCATATTCCACAGTCTCAGCAACGGCCATAGGAACACATCTAAAAATACATTCTGAGCATGTTCTCCTACATTTCCTAATCTAGGCATACGAGCTAGACTCCCATGGGTGTGAGCTACATTTTTATTTCAAATAATTGTAAATGTTTATAATATAAAGAAAAATAAATATAAAAGTTGTGGATGGTTAATAGCAAAATTCAATGTCTATGTATATATGTATATATAACATATGCATATGTATATATGTATATATCTATATAGCTTCTAAAATACTAAAAATTCTGAAATTTTCATTGTAAAATGATAGTATAGAAGATACGGTGTCTCATTTAGAACACACATCACATTTGGACATATAACGTGTGTGTATGTGTGTATAAAATATCCTTATTTTCAAATGTGCTTTCCATTTATATCCTATATTTCCTACACTGAGCTTGAACAGTGGTTTATCATTCAAGATTTAAATCTGGTATGGTGTTATTTATGGACAGGCTTAATAGTTCTGTTCTTATTATAGGCCTCTTAAAAATCCTTTATAACTTCTCAGCATGTCAATTTATTTAGTTTAGAACCTATAGTATAAAATTATTTTCATATGTTATATATGTGAGGTGGATGAGGGAATTATGCACACACACACATTATCTATTGATAATATACAATATTATAGCTCAGGTTCTCAAATGACATAAAATACTAGAATGGACTAGAGAAATAAAAATAAAATCTATTCCTCATATTAATACTAAAACATTATTAGAGGAGAGACTATGCTGACATTTTCCCAAAGCTATCGTAAAGCACTAAATACCAACATTTTCAAAGAAAATAGCATTTCATGTTTTCATGGGGCTCTGTAGTAATGTCAGACCAAAGAGTTCAAAAGAACATATTGTTAGAAGGTGTGTTGTTTCTTGTTTGTGCTATAAATTCTAAATCGTAAATTTCATATCATCAGAAAACTAATTATTGTTTACATTGTCTTATTTACATTTGGTAATATTTGCATTTGTCGCCATCATAGTAGAAGCACAGTAAGAGCCTGTGAGGGAGTCATTAGAAGTTGTTATTCACAGGTGGCAGGATGAAGGACGCAGTGCCATCAGTAATGATGTGATGAGCGTTAAATAAACAGGATGAACAAACTATAGGGGCATGCAGTTTTGTGGTTTTCAATGAAACCAGGTTCTCAAAAGCCATGACACGTAACAACATGTAATAACAGTGTCGCTGCCATTTGTCTAGAGTTGAAGATAGAAAATTAGCCAGGAGTAGCACATTTGGCATTAAAGAATGCAAAGAAATGATTCCTGGAGCTAAACAACTGGAGATGACACCTGGTATCACACAAGCATCCTGTGTACTGACTGGACAACAAAACAAAGAAAAAAGTACCTCTTCTCTCCACATTATTCTAAATCTGTTAATCACATGGGCCTGTGAATTTTGTATTAGATTTTTACATCAGATTGTTTATAGAGACAGGATACCCATGAAATTTGGTTTCTTGAGGTCCATACTACCTAGGATGGGCCTGCCATCCATCCTTCACTTGGTTTTGAAGTGAAAAATATGTTCATTGGTCTTGATGTCTCTCTTTATCATACTCTTACATTGTTCCAATCTAATTACTAAGTCTGTTTTCTAAAGAGATCTCAGGGGTTGGCCGAGTGGCGCATTGGTTAAGAGCTGGCTTAGGTCCCGGTTCAGATCCCACATATGAGGGCCAGTGACACTGCCCTCTACAGCTAAGATGCTGAACAACAGCTCAGCCTGGAGCTGGGCTGCCGGAGTCACCTGCAACGGCCTAGGCTGCAGCCCCTGCTGCAGTGGGTTGCCATGGTCTACCGTGTGTGGCCAGCAGCCACCCTGAGCAGCCAGCAGCCATCTTGAGTGGTCGTCCAGAAGCCGGCGACTGATCTGCCTTGCCTGGGAAGAGCGCAATGATGGTGCCAGCTTGGGCCAGTGAAGCAACGTCCTCCACAACTAGACCAAAGAACAAAAAAATGACAGCAACTTGTCTGTTCCCCTTCCCCCAATTCCCCAGCGCTGTTCCCATCCCCCAACTCCCCAATAAAAATCTTAAAAAACAAAATCTCAAATTCAGCCACTGTCTCTTAAATTTACATTTTTTAGCCTAGACTATAGCATTCACCTATTAACTGTCCCTTCTCTGACCGTGTTTTGCCCATAGCCCAGACTGTAGTGGGTAAACTCCATCTTGTCATCCCACAGCTTATTTTTGTTGTTGCTGTTGCTTCAGTTGCACTGGAAAGAAAAGGAAAGGCTGAAAGGCTGACATTTTTAATGGAGTTAACCCAGACTTGCATGACTTGGACCTGCCCCACCTCTCCAGCCTCACACCATATAACTTTACACCTTTGCTTCCCTTATCTCCCTTTCTCATCTAAACAATATTAACTAGAAGCTGTTATATGTCAGGTACCATACTAAATACTGGAGATACAGTGGTGAGTCAAAATAGACCCTGTTCTTACCATCATAGAGACTAGAGTCTAATGACTAAAACAGTTTTCAGTCATAATCATTACATATACTGAAATAGAAATGTAACTGTGGTAAGAATTTCACATGAAAAATACCTCCACTTTGGAATAATACTGCGTGAAAATTTGTGTAATAATAGATGTCAGGAATAAGTGGACGTTAATTGCTAGATGAAAGTGAGAGAAGAGTGTTTTCTTGAAAACTCAATGTTTTTTCCTATTTTCTAATATTGCACAGAATGTGGAACAGTCTTTCCTCTTTTTGATCTAGGCAGCCTCTATGCATCTATCTGGGCTCAATTTAGATATAATTTTCAAACCAAGCAAATTGCCTATGATTTGCTCAGAGGGACCGCACTATGCTTCTCCTTTGTGACAGACCACTTTTAAATATTTACTCAGTGTCCCTCTTAACTAACATATTACTATCTAATTTTATATGCTTTATGAGAATAGATAATGTCTGTCTTATACACAGCTGTATTTCTGATGTGTAGCACAGAACCTAAGACATAAGTACTCACAATTTTTATTGAATAAGTAAGAAGTAATTGCGAACCAGCAACTACGCTATGTGCTGTATAGAAAAGATACATAAGATATGGTTCTTGCCCTCAAAGAAGGTATTCTAGTGACAGCAGTGCTTGGTAAGACCAAACAGGAAGTGGCAAAAAAGCCACGATTTCTGGGCTGTGTCCTCAGACATCAAATCCCCAGTCCCTGAGATCTCTCAATCGAGGCCAGTTTTTCAATCAAGTGCATCAATGGTTAGAACAGATTCCTGAATTGGTGGACCTGATTAAATAAAATTATCTCTAAATTCCCTTTCAATGATTATTATTAATACATGTATCAACTTGGTGTTTTCACTCTTTTTACTGATTAAACAAAATTCAAGTCAAACCAATTTATATATTTTAGATTTAGCTTACTTATTTTTGGAAAATCAGAGAAAATATGTGTTTTATGATATTCAATAATAGATTAAGAGAATAATTTTGTTTCATCTTTAACAATCTAGTTTACACACTTTTTAAAATATTAAAATTAATGTTATTTTCAATTGTAAATTATATGATCATTTATATTTAGATAAAATTTTTAAATATCTTAGCTTTACACACAAAGTATAGTTGATTTGAATAACAGTTACTGGTTCTCCTACAATGTGATCTATTCCCATGATACCCTCACCTTGGCCATGTATGCACCACCAGCAGTCAGGATGATAGGTGGCAATCTATTGCAGAGTAGGAAAAGCAATGCCGTTTTTGCCAAGGATGTCCATCCCTTATCCAGCACTGGTCTGACTGATACAGAAGGAGGACCATTAGCACATAGAAAAGCCAGCTGGTGCTCAGCAAACTGTGGTAAATTTGTCAGAGGAGATAAATCCCTTAAGGACTATCTGACCCATAGCAGGAAGCCTGCAGAGGGGTGGGATAATCACCTGCCTTTGAGCAGCTGAGAATTCATAAGGTAAAGGATGCCTGTCACCTCCCTAGCCACATCGGGGTGTTGTAGAGCAGAGCCAGCAGTACGGTAAATCACTGACAGGTGAGAACCAGCAATGGGTCTGCATACACTGACTTAAGCTCAAGAGTAGGTGATGGAGCATGGGTACCCAGAGCCTTGTACTGAGACTGGTATCTAACATGAAAATCACCTCAAATCAGCATGTCAGTACTATTCTGGCAGTCCAGATGATCCCGTGAAAGAAATATTATGCTGGCCAGCAAGAATGACCTGTTCACATGGCTGCCTCCGGAGCTCTGTTCCCTATGGCATCTGGTCATGTATGGGAGCTGGGAGCGTTGGCAAGTGTCCTGAAGGGGAGAAATGGGAACCAAGACTTGGCACCAAAGGAGAGCTTTGAAAATTTTAAGATAGGAACATTAGGCCACCAGGGTTCATGTGCGATGAATTATAATCGGACAAGGTTCACGCTTGGGGCATTCTGTCCAAATGACACTGCTGACAAGAGACAGTCCTGGGCACTGGTGAGGGAATTTAAAAGGCTTGAAGAAGGTGATAAAAAATGTGGGGCTCCCTCAGGAGTCAGACTCAGAGAGGGCCCCTGCTTATCTGGGTTTAAGGATAGTACTAAATGTCAATGCCATTTACTGAGCTAAAGGACATTTGTGGAATCTGAGTAGATAACATTGAGTTCAGCTTGTGAATATTCAGCTTCTAAGTGGAGTTACTGAAGAGTAAATTAGATATAAGGGTTTGAAATTGAGTGGAAAGGACACAGGAATTGAAGAGGAATATATGTGTGTAATACTATGTGTTATATGTATATAATATTCTATTTAGTTATCTAGGTAATGCATGAGTAAACCTTGGATGAAAATGAGGCAAAATACTGAACAAAGTCCTTGAAAAACCATAAATACTCATCTGAAATTGGTTAATTCAGCAGAGACTACAGTGATGGAATGACCAGATAAGGAGAAAAAGAGGAGAATATTCAGGAACCCCAGGGAAGAATAGGAATAGTTTATAGAAAAAGGGAGTAAAAAGCTGTGTAAATCCTGCTGGGATGTCAAGCAGGATAAGGACAGAGCATGTCTTTTAGTGGCGTAGAGCCCATGACAAGCAGAGCAGGAGCGGAATCTCCAAGTAGACTATTGGGAGTGGAATCCTTTCTGGAAGTAGATTGAGAAAGTCAGTAGATCTAGAGGTGACTACAGACAAGTGTAGTTAACTTTTATTATTTATTTATTTATTTATTTATTTATTTATTTATTTATTTATTTATTATGTTTGTGCTGAGAAGTGGAGAGATAAAGGTATATCTCTTGTAGCTCAGAGGAACAATGGGGATTCTGGAAGAGAGAGTCATAGTTCTAAGACAAAAGAAAATTTTGAATATTTAAATGAGAGTGAAGAGCCAGAAGACAAGCGGTTCCAGCTTTGGAAGTAAGTTTCTTGAGAAAGGTGAGAGGTTGTCTCCATAGCATAAGGAACACAAATAACATTACGAAGGAGGATTCTCCTACGAAAAAAAAAAAAAAAAGAGGAAGGGGACAGAGAAAAGAATGAGTGCAAATGTAGGAAATTTTGCAGATTTAAAAAGAAAATTAAAGCAGCTTGATTTGATGGTATCTACTGTCTCTGTAACATATAAAACAGAGGTGGAAGCATGAAATGTGAGAGGCTCCAAGTTTTAAGTCAAGAATGTGTGAAGTAGTTGCTGTGGGTACTGGGTTGAATTAAGGAACAGTAAATGTCAAGGCTGAGCAGTAAGACCTGTGGATATTAGTGACAGAGTTAAGGGTTAATCATCCTGCCCTTTTGAGTCATTGTCTCCACTTGGCTTGGCAACAAAGGTACAATCATTGAGAAGGTGGCAAGTTAAATTTGTCCAGGACTGGTTCAAGTTGCGTTTTCAAGGCCTTGGCAAGAAATAACTTGAGGTTATGGACCACTTATTTTAACATGATTAAAAACTGAAATGTATATAGAAGAACATAGAGGAATAAGGACAAATAGAGGAGTCAATGAGATAACCCTAAGACAGCAAAAAATCATTCAAAATAGAAGGATAGGAGCTTGGGATTGAAAATGAGATAAACGGATTGGAGACTAATTGGATTAATGGATTAAATGGATCGAGTAATTTCAGCTTCAAACATGACTGAACCCCTAGTGGCAGTGGTTCAGATGTATTAGAGAAGATGGGTAAACAAGAAATGTGAAATTCAACTCCTCATGCACATGACACTGACTTTAGAAGTTCTGAAATTTAATGAATCAATTCATCAGATATGCCAGTATATTCATCAAAAAAATTATTTTAAGTACATGATTTTTTTTTCAGAAATCACTCAATCTTTTGAAATTATCCATGTCCTTGCTCTTCTCTATTAAGAGTAGTTTGAGATTCATGGAGATTAAACATTTTATATTCATGGTTTGTCTTTTGAATCTTTCCAAACATAAGATTAATGTAATCATTTCTTTCTATCTCTGGCTTTACTCCAGACCTCAGGGAATTAAGTTCATTTAATTAATAGAATATTCAGTAATCATAGGAAGGCTTCTTTGAAAGTAGAAGTAAATGATCTTACAAGAATAGGATGATTATATTTAACCTAGCTTCAAAATATTAAGATATACAAAATGTGTGACATACATGAAAAATGCTCATATAAAATATACTTGAATCAGACAAGTGAAGAAGTCTGGCATTATCTTTACAAATTCCATGGCATTTTCTAATTTAAAAAAGTAATTACATGAGCAATACATAAATGCATTCTCATTATAAATATATCAGTAAAAAGAGTGATATCAGCAAGATGGCAGAATAGAAAATTCTACCCCTCATCACTCCATTGAAACACAGGTTTAATAAAGGTTGAATAACAAATACCTTTATGAGAGGTCTATAATCCAGTTAAGAATTTGCAGTACCCCAGACAAAATTGAGATCATAGCACTGAGACCAGTAAGGAGAGCAATTCAATTTTAACTTTCAGCCCCTCCAAGCTGGCCTTGGGATAGGAGGAAGAGATTGGGGTCAACATTCCAATGACTTTTTTTTACAGAAATAGGAAAAAAAATCCTAAAATTTGTATGAAACCACAAAAGACACTGAATAGCCAAAAAAAACCTTGAGAAAGGAGAACCAAGCTGGAGGCACCACTCTTCCTGATTTCAAAATACACTACAAAGCTATAGTAAGTAAAACAGTATGGTACTGACATAAAAACAGACAAATAGACATTGTGGAACAGAATGGAGAACGCAGAAATAAACCCATGCATTTACTGTCAGGTGATTTTCGAAAAGGATGCTAAGAATCCACAATGAGGGAAGAACAGTCTCTTCAGCAAATGATGCTGGAAAATGATATTCACATTTAAGTAAATAAAATTGGTCCCTTATACCATACACATAAATCAACTCAAAGTAGATTCAAAGTTTAACCGTATGATTTGGAATTGTAAAACTCAGTGAAGAAAAGAGGGGAAAGCTTAAAGACATTGAACTTGGCAATGATTTCTTAGATACAAAAGCACAAAAAAACCCCAAAACTAGACAAGTGGAACTATATCAAACTAAAAAGCTACTGCATAGCAAAGGAAACAATTAACAGAGTGAAAGAAAACCTACAGAATGGGAGAAAATATTATATTTGCAAATAATATATCTGATAAGGGATTACTATCCAAAATATAGTAGGAATTCCTAAACCTAATAACAAATAACTTAATTAAAAATGGGTAAAGGGCTTGAATAGACATCTTTTCTAAGAAGACATACAAATGGCCAAATTATCTGGGAAATGTAAATCAAAACCACAATGAGATGTCACCTCACACCTGTTAGGGTGGCTATTCTATTATTGTTATATTTTTTAAACGTAGATGTAGGCAAGGATTTGGAAAAATTGGAACCTTTGTACTTTGTTGGTGGGGATGTGAAAATGGTTCAGCCACTTTGAAAAGCAGAATGGTGATTCCACACAAAAAAATGAAAAATGTAATTACCATATGATCTACCAATCCCATTTCTAGATATATATTACAAAGGAATTGAAACAAGAAAAAAGTCTATGCACTTCTGTGTTCATTGCAGCATTATAACAATAGCTAAGATCTGGAAACAACCTAAATATCCATTGACAGATGAATGGATAAAGAAAATGTGGTATATTCATACCATGAAATGTTACTTAGTGTGAAAAATAAAGGATATCCTTCCATATATGACAACATGAATGAACCTGGAGGATATTATACAAAGTGGAATAAGCCAGCCACAGAAGGACAAATTGCACATTTCCAATTATACTAGGTACCTGAAAGATCGAACTCATAGAAACAGAGAGTAGAATGGTGGTTTCCAGGGACTGGGAGGGGGAAAGGGGGAGTTATTGTTCAGCAGGCATAAAGTCTCAGTTATATAAGATAGATAAGTACAAGTTTCTACCTGTAGTTAAAAATAGTGTCTTGTGTTCTTAAAATTCTGTTAGGATGGTAGATGTCATGTTGTTTCCTTACCATAATAATAAATAAACAACCAAATAAATAAATCAGTAAATTCATAGTATGTAAAATACAAAATGTCATTCTTTAGCAATCAAACCACCCTCTAGAGGTAATAGTTTTGTATTTATCCTGCAAGTCTTTTCTATTTTTTTAAAAGATGTTTTTTATTGAAAGAGATTAAGATTAATTGAGGAAATATATAACATACAGACAATTTAAACATGAAATGTATCTATTTATGGTCATCAATTTGCTAGAAATGTTATAGACAAATGTGTTCTGCTTATTTCCATTTTCTGTCTTTCTTAAGCATAATTGATTGCTATATAATATTTCATTTTATAGATTCGCCATGTTTAATCTCACCCTATCATTACATATTTAGGTTGCTCTAATTATAAGTAACGCTTCAAAGAGTATCTAAAATCTTTATAATTGTCTTCATTTCTGATCATTACTTTAACAAAAGGCCTTAGAAGAAAGAGAGATAGGTCAAAGTTATTAATTTAAATTAATAACCCTTTAAAACATTCTTAATAGCATTTTAAAAACATTCTCAATAGCAAATAAATAACCTAATTAAAAGTGGGCCAACATTCTTAATGTTTTAAAGGGTTATTAATTTAAATTACCAGTTGTTTTCCTAAAATCTGTACAAACAAAAATTAATTTTTTAGGGCTATTTATTGACAGTGCATCACTTACTATAATATTTTCATCACTAATAATTACACTTAAAAAGTTGTTAAAATCTGTGTTCATTTGTTGACTTGCTATGTTAAATATACTTGTTTAATGGACTTAATATTTTCAATGGACTTATGATTTGTACAGACATTTCACCCAATTTAATTTTTTGTTTTCCTGAAGAAAGATAATTCATTATCAAATATTAGAAAAAGGGACTTATTTATCAGACTAATCCACCTGTTGTTAGTTAGCAGAGAAGAACATACCTAATGCGTTATAAAAGAGGTTGTGTCATCTTTTTCTTCTATTTGTTATTTGTCTTATTTTATTTGACTCTTACATTTGGGAAATGTGGCCATAGGAAACAGGAAGCCAGAATCCCCGGTCATGAAATGCCGCTTAAACTGTGCAAAGTACTATTATGCCTGGTCATCCTTTCCCTTCAACATAGTAAGAGCTAAGAGCACATAATAAATTACAATGGTTTTAACAGTGGGGAGAAATGTTTGATGAGTAGTGGAGCATTAAAGATAAACTGCCTTGCTATACAGTAAGCATATCTGATGAGATGCCTACTTTGGACCTGGATTAGTGTCACTCAAGGACGTCACTGAGGTAGCCAGTTTCTCATTTCTCTTTTGGAATTGCCTTATGTCTAAATGAACAAAAAACTATCAAACATTTCTAGTTGCAATCATATCCCCAATTCTTCCAAGCCTGAAATGGGTGGGACATTTAGTCTGCAAAAAATGAGTGTGTTAAACTCTTTCAAAGATAGAAACTCAAAGGTGGAGTATTAGCTTATTTAGCAGAGTAGAACAAAAACTTGTGGTGCCCATGAGGAGAATGCCAATTAGAAGCTAACCAAATTTCCCTACAATTCCACTGATATGTTCAAGTGTCAGTGCACACATACCATGGAAAATGGGGGAAGAGCATGAGACTGAGAATTGAGAGTGGCTTAAAGTGTGTATGGAATGGTTTAAGCATTGATTTCTCCCTTTCATTCCTAGTACCCTAGACTTCACCTTCTCCCAATTGACAATTGGTCGAATCTCCGGATGTGAAGGGCTGGCTAGTTAAGTGTTCGGGGAGTCAAAAGTTATATGCAGGTTTTCAACTGGGAGTGGGGTCATTGTCCTACCCCTCGAGTTGGTCAAGGAGCAACTGTACATGGGGTCAGACAACTAAGTTCACGAACTCATCCTAGAAAAAGTGCTACATACCTCATTGCTGAATATCATCACTATGGTCACCTTCAAAGTACTCCCCTTGAAAAGCTAAGCAATGATGCCAGTGCCTAGTCCACCCTTCAAAGCAATTTTGGAACTCTTTTTCTGGAATGGCCATCAGAGCTGTCATCTTATTACTCTTGATGTCCTGAATGTTATCAAAGTGTCTTCCTTTCAATATTTCCTTCTTCTTTGGGTAAAGAAAGAAGTCATTGGGGACCAGATCTGGTGAGTAGGGAGGGTGTTACAATACAGTTATTTGTTTACTGGTTAAAAACTCCCTCACAAGACAGTGCCATGTGAACTGATGCATTGTCATAATATAAGTCATGAATTGAAGAAATGTTCAGATCGTTTTCGTCTGACTTTTTCACGCAGCCTTTTCAGCACTTTCAAATAGTAAACTTGATTAACCGCCTAGTTAGTACACATTCATAATAAATAATCTCTCTCATATCAAAAAATAGCAACATCGTTGCAACAAGTTCTCAAACTTAATTGTCAGATCTCATATGACAGATAGATGATGAAGAGAAAATAAGTCTCATTTCTTCTTTCATTCAATAAGTATTTCTTCTTTTGTGATTTGTATGTGTATATATGCCTGTGTACAGTGCATTGAGTTGAAGAGGAGAAGAAAACAGATCTAACACTTCTCTCCTTGTACCTCAAGCCTCACTCTGCAGAGTACATTGTCACCTAAACAGTCATATTCTGCTCCAGTTGGTAGACGTTAGTTACTCAGGTGGCAAAAAGGAGGCAGAGTTCCAAGGATACTTCCTCCTCTTAATTCAGTCAGAAAATGTGATTATTAATTTGAGATAAGAAAATTATTTTAAGGATAATAAGAGATTCATCCATTTTTTTCTGATTATACTATGTTCAAAGCCAAAACCTTAAACTTCTTTTATCAAAGTCACATTAAATAAAAACACCAACTTGTAATTTGATGTTGTTTTTGTTTGCAGAACTTCAGAGATTTTCTTCGGTAACAAGAAGAGTTTATTTTCAACAAATGTAAAAGTGTGGTGTGATATCCTTGTTTTTAACTTTAAAAAAATTACATTTTGCAATGTGGGAAAACATGTCAGATACTCAGCAACTTGTTTGGAGAAACAGAAAAGCTTACACTTACGTACTTTTAAATCTTCTCCCTTATTTTTGGTCATTATATTTGCAGATGTGAGTCACAAGTCTATATCATGTGAAGATGGAGAAATAGGGATAACTTTTTTGTGTGGGGGTGTGATTTTCCAAATAAATGACCCACGCAAGAGAAAAAGTGTTAAAAATAAGAACAAATAACAGCAGTTGAAAAGCAGTAAACCTTAAGTTGTTGTGATCTGCATTTTCACACTGCAAAAGCTAAATAGCTAATATGTTATAAATATCCTGCAGTTGAAAAGGTATCCAATAGTCTGATATCACTGTAAATTAACAGTGTGTTCTCACAGTCATTTCAGTTGCTTTCTCATATCCAAACGGGCTACCTCCGTCTTCCTCAATACAATACCTACAGAATCTCCTCCATGATATCTTGTAATGATACTGAAGTGAGCTCCTGGGACTGTACTTGTCACAGAGTTGTAGTCTATGTTGTTGTTGTCTGCTCTTTGTTTAAAATATTTCATAGAATAATTTTCAACACCCTAGTGTCTTTTCTGCTCTAGTTTTAGATCCACTGTGATTGACAACCTAATCCATGCTATTTCATTGCCGACCTAAATTTTTCCTATTCTAGCATACATCTAAAGAATAAACATGGAGGGTATGGGAATAAAAATTAGAAACTCTGACATGAGACTACATTCGGATTATTTAAATTACAGAATTAATTCATCTAATGGAGTTTCACTTTGACTATGGAAAAATTATAAGGATTTTTGTTATGATGAATTATATACTAACTTTATTAAAAAACAAATCAACAACTACAACAAAAATTGCCTGCTCTCCCACTGTCATTCTAATATGTTATTTTGAGGAACATATGAAAGCTCAAGAATTTTACATAACCCAGGCATACCCATGAATACGTGTTCCATATGAGGGAATATATGGATGCCATCCATCTTATGCACATCAGTAAAAAATTTTTCAGATGACTCTATTAAAGGATGAGGCTAGCACACAAAATAAAAATTGTCCAGATAATGAGTAAATGAATGTGATTTTACCACAGTGTGTCTCTCTCTCTCTCTCTCTCTCTCTCTCTCTCTCTCTCTCTCTCTCTCTCCCTCCTTCCATCCCTCATATGTGTTTATGAGGGGTAACATTGTTTTGATATTTAGCATGTAAGATCCTTATATATTTTAGTAAATGTTTCCATATACCTGTAAATAATATTTGAGAATGTGTACCATTTTTTTTCCTCTGTCCATCATTAGCTTCTTTCTGATTTTGGGAAAATTATTTTATTTTAGTTACAATCATAGTTACTTCTGGGTTATTAACCAAGGTTAATCTATACATTTGATGGTAAATATTTAAAGCTACATTTAATATTATTAAAATATGGCTTGGGCTTGTAATGGCAGCTTTTGGCATGGACACAATGATTGATACACATTATAATTCACTCTAAATCACAAGTACAATGAGACAGATTCTCTGTGTTTTACTTGTTCCTTGTGGTCATGTTAGTGATTGATGCAGATAACCACATGATCACCAGAACCTGGAATAAGTATTGATTTTCAAGATGTCTGAAAGGAACAGATGCGTTATCACAAGTCGTTGACAGTTTGGACTTAAAAAAAAATCTTTGACAAATTTGAAAGCTTTGATTTTTTTTCCCCCTCTGGATCAACACTGCCTCTAAATTTTACAAAAGGACAATTATCTTTCTCCCATTTAAAATAGCCTGAAGTTTTGACAGACTGTGATGGAATAAAAGAAATTAGAAATAAGTACTGTTCTAATATAAGAAGTGAACAACTCTTTATGAAATTTAAAAATACTTGCGAGAAACTAAGTACCATGGTGGGGAAAAATGGGACTGGAAATAGACAAAAGATATGTAAGTACAAGCCTTGTATTATAAATTCATTAAATTAATATGAATTATTAGGTAGAGGGCAGGGGACTGAATGCTGTGCCATGGTTCAACAGCAGATCACAGAAGGAGTTGAAATAGAAATGTTTATTACTCACAGGCCCTGGAGGAAGTACACAGCATACCTTGAGGGTCACAAAGGAAAGTCAAGGCAGAGCACAGAAAAAGAGTCATGATTCGGGGCACATGCCTTTATTAGGGTCTGTGGGTAGAGTGCTTTGGGGTTCCTGGACTAAGTCCAGATTGGTAATTCAAGCCCAAAGAGTGGGGTTTTGGTAAGCCCTATAGGAGACTTATCTAAGGAGCACACAAAGGGGAAACACTGGGAGGCAGGGGGAACTGTTGATCACAAGGGATGAGGGGAAGTCATATTAGGAGCTTATGTCTATGAGTCTACAGATTGGTATCAGGGCATGTGCTTACATGTGGGAGCTAGTGGCAGTTTAAGGTCCCTGCAGACCGCTTGGCCAAACAAAATGCATGCTGAGGCAGCAATACCATGGAGTAACTTAACTAAACTCTCAACAAGCTATCCTGTGATGCCTCAACATCAGGAATAGCAATCACTTGGGTTACAGATATCTTAAAGGACATAAGTATTGTTTCCTGAAACCATTGTAAAGCATATTTAATAAAGGCAACAATGATGAATCCCATGGTGAATAGACTTGCTACTGTTTAGAATCCAGTTCTTAGCCATTGCCCCCAGGAGGCAAGAGATATGAAAATAAATCAGCATCCTTGGGGAATATGCAAATTTGTTGAAATATTTTATTTATATTATTATGACCTGTATATGTTGAGAGGTCTTCTGTAGGGTACCCTGCACCTGTCCAGAGTTGTTAATGTACATACAATAAGAGATATCCTGTATAGAACAGACTCCTTCCAACTCAGTCAATAGGAAATGCAATTCCAGTTGATCACCCATCACCATTTGTATTAGTGAGCCATGCTGTTGTATTAGACTCAGAACATGGTACAGTGTCTGCATGTTGTTAGTTAGGGTGGCTGACCATTTCCGGGTGACTTTTATTGTTTGATCTTGTTCGGCTAGAGTGGCAGCACCTCTTCCTCCGCCTGACACTCCAGTGGTGATATAGCCAGTCCCAACAGGATAGGGATAAGAATCACTCTTGGTGCTTGATCTGGATCTCACTAGTGGATAAGTGCTGCATAGGAAATGGTGGCTGAAACATTAAAGGTAACAGCGTTGCGCCAATAGGGATCATCTCTTTGAATAGCATGTAACTTGGGCAGTGTCAAGTGGACCAGCCCTCCGCCTTGAATCATGGCCACAACAGAATCCGAATGAGGCATTATTCATCATTAAGTGGCAGTGATATACAGAGAGACCCAGCTATTGGGGTATAGTTGGTAGCCATTAGGAATTACTGCATTGGGGGGTAAACTATTTTGATGCTTACCCATGGGGTGCTCTGTTTGGGGTCTAAAGTAGGGGTTTGCTCCAGCCTAAATGAGGCTCCTGGTCTTTTGGAGGGAATTAGCACATAAGACAGATCACTAAGGACAGCTATAGGAGAGATAGCAACATGGGTCTGGGCCTGCGTGGTGACAGATCCAACATCATTTTATTTGCAAGTTATGGATTGCTACCTTGGAGGTTTGTATATTTGTCATATCAGATGTGTCCCATTTGGCTGTGGTGTGGGGCAGCGTCATGATGTATAACGAGGAAGGGCTTATGGATAAATTGTGGAGAGGAGCTGAGATGGCCTTTTCAGGCATGGAGGGGGTGCTGGTGGCTTAATAACAAAGGGACTGGGGACTGTGGTAGGTGTACTGGGTGGAAAGTAAAAGTTGTGATCCAGTATTTTGAACAGCGAACACAGCACTGAGAGGTCCTTAACCATGGGATTTAGGCAGGGCAAGCTAGGGGTATTATGAGAAAGTGCCTCATGGAGCCTAGAGTGTTTCAGAATGCCTTGTTTGGCTTGCCAGAAAGGTGAAGTGTGGTCTAGAGCTGCCAAGTCATCAGCAAGAAACTTATGATTTTGCAAGGATTTTAATAGCGACATGGTTGGTGATGCAAGCAGTTAGTTAGTTAGTTCCAGAAAAATAGCACCCTCCAGGGTCCTCAGTATCAATAATCTGGAGGCATTTTCCCAACTTGCCTTGGAGCTTGACAGCCACCACCACAGTCACTGTCCTTCTGATGCAGAGACAACCTGGGAGGGGCACACTCCCAAGGTCTGAGGTGCGGTGTATTGTCTCCCTCCTACTGAGCCAGAGTCAGGACTTAGAAAACCTGATCTTCATCTCTTGTCTGCTTACAAATCCACTGTGAATAACCTTACGTGGATCCCTGTTCATAGCAGCCTTTGTTAACCAAGCCCATTGCATCAATCCAGGGAGAAACTGCAAAAAGATTCAATCCAAAGTGGAGATGTGGTGGCTCTTAAAATTAACTACACTACATTCAAATCTTTACCTTGTGCCATCCCTCTTTTGATTCAATTCTTCTGTCTCACTTTCAAGTGGACATTTTGGAAATGAAACGTTTTCTTTCTGAATAATGAAAATCCTTTTGTAGTTATGGAACTTTTTAGTTTTTTGTTAAAGAATAAAACCCTATATCTTGTATACCTCCAAATATTACTTCCATTAAATTTTTAGAAAAACAAGGATAATGTTTTACATGTCATTTGCATTTATATGATAGCTACAGTCATCCTTTAAGAAGTGATTTTCATTTACATATGTTGATTCCTATGTACCATTAATATAATTTATTTTTAAAATGTTTTAACAGATTATGCTTACAAATACAAGGTTGGTTTCATTATATAATCACACACACACACACACACACACACACACACACACACACACACACCCGACTCATACACACAAAAAACTAAAAGTTTTTTGAGATATATATGTACCAAAATTGATTCTTAAGCATTCAATATAATAACAGAATGTCAATGGTAGAAAAATAAATATAAAGAACTAAGCAATAAAAATTTATTATTTTTCACTGTAAAATACAATATTTATTTAAATGCACTTATGTAAGTGCTATAGTAATTTGCCTTTCCAACTGGCTAAAAAAAGACTCTTTAGAATAAATAAATTAGAAATTTCACACATGAATGTAAAACTACTTGGAAAGATGTAGGAAGTGAACATGGATATGAACTTCTATATAGTTTTATATGTACAAACTCTATAAATAGAAATTTTATTTTTTTTAATCTTATTTTTCAACCCATAAGAGGAACTCTATCTTCCTAAGAATACAGAGGAGTTGTGCAAAGGATAATTGGAGTTAGGGCTCTCCATCAGTAAAAATGACTTCAGCAGTTAAGAATGGCGGAAAATACTTCATTAATCTGGCAACATCACTGAGTAAGCTAGTCAAGGCAAATTAATTTTCCACATAACTCATCCCTTTTTTTTTTTCCTTTAGGGATCATAACTTTCTTAATTTTAACCCTTTGGGGTGATAACTTTTAAAAATATAGTATGTCTTACCCCCTACTCAGAACACAGTTTACATAAGTAACTCTCTTGAAGATTCTATCATCATTATAATAATTACCATGAATATCATAATCAACATCTTTATGAAAAGGTAATTTAACTTCTGCTATTATAATAGTCCATGGTATTCCTGTATTAATTATCTAATACATTTTTTTTAGTTGGCTGAATGCTAATGAAAATACAGATAAGAGAAATGATATAAAGTTTCTTTTTAAGAAGAATAAAAAATGACTAAACTCACCTGAAATGAATTTTTTAAATGTGACTAAACTGGCTGATTCTTATTAAGAAGGCTACAATTAGCTTAACACTATTTAAAATATAAGAATGGAAGGCAACTCCAAACATTACTTCTAGATATGAAATTATATATATTTAAGACATGAGAATAAATAATTGCTTTAAGTTGCATGTTTTTAATATACAAACAAAAATGTAAAGGCCCTTTGATCATCTAATTATACACTAGTTCCCCCTTATTCACGGTTTCGCTTTCCATGCCCTTCTGAGTAGTGTGATGAAATCTCGCGAGTCCTGCTAAATTTCCACCCGGAGGTGAATCATTCCTTAGTCCAGCAACCCCTCACCACAGACACTCCCTGCCTGATGGGCAGTTAGTCGCAAGAGTAGTGATGCTGGCAATTCGGATATCTCAAAGTGCTTCCTGTAAGTGAAAAGGTGAACCTTCTCTACTTAATAAGGAAAGAAAGGGGGGAAAAATCATGCTGAGGTTGCTAAGATTTACGTTAAGATCAAATTTTCTATCTGTGAAATTGCAAAGAAGGAAAAAGAATTTCGCACCTCCAACTGCAAAAGTAACGGCCACTGTATGTGATAAGTACTTAGTGAAGATGGCAAAAGCATTACATTTATGAGTGGAAGATGTGAACTGAAAATGTGTTGTAATTAACGGCAATGCGCTGCACCTGAAAGCATTGAGCCTATGAGAAGACTTTCAACAAGGAATCTTGTTAAGTGAGTGACGCCAAGTCATTTACCGCAAATAATGGACAGTTACACAGACTGAGGAAGAGGTTTGGACTGAAAACGATAATAAATGCTTGAGAAGCTGTTTTTACCAGTGAAGAAGTTGCTGCCACATCCCCGGCACAATTGAAGTTGATTAAGGAGAAAAGTTATACCATCCAAAGCAAGTTTTCAATTGCATGGAAACCAGGCTCTTCTGGAAGAAGCTGGCCAATAACACCCTCATTCATAAAAGTGCAAAGGAGGCACCAGGGCATGAAACTTGGAAGAACAGATTAACTCTAGTACTATGTGGTAACACTGCAGGGCATATGATAAAGCCACGAATAGTGTGCAGAACTGTGAACCCAGGCCCTCTCAAAAACAACAACAGAAATGATCTGCCCATGTTCTGGAAACATAATCAGAAAGCCTGAATGACAGCCATCTTTTTTTATGGATTGGTTTCACCCATGCATCACAAAAAGGGTGAGTACAGAACAAGAAGATATTTTGAGAGAGAGCACAATCATATAACTTTTATTAAAATGTATTGTTATAACTGTTCTGTTTTAATATTAGTTATTGATGATAACTAATTGTGCCTCTTATTGTGTCTCTTATTGTGCCTAATTTATAAATTAAACTTTATCATAGGTATGCATGTAGAGGAAAAGAATAGTATATTTGGGGTTCGACATCATTAGCAGTTTCGGGCATATAATGGGGTCTTAGAGCTACCCTCAGTGGATAAGGGAAGACTATTCGGTCATCCTATAAATAAAACAAAGGCTGAGATGGTTTTGTATAGTAATGTAGTTTATGTACTTATATGTAGTTTTATGTAGCTTGGCAATTATCTATGCACAGCTTTTATGAGCACAAATAGAATTAGAATCCATGTTTTCAGAATCATGAATTGTCTGATAGCCTTATACATTACTCTTGTTTTGGGATACTAAACCATTTGTATTGATTGAGGCAGTTTTTCATTCAATTTTCTTTATGGCCAAATTAATTCAAAATAGCTAATCAAAGTTAGAATACAATAATCTGTGATGAGAAAAAAAAATGTACACATCACAACTGAAGATTGAATTCAGGTTTTTTTGTTGTTCATTTTCTGAACTGTTTCTTCACAATCTAAGAAAGTATTTTTTTCAACTATGAACACTAGAGACTATATGAGGTAAAATTAAGTTATAACAACGAAATGGGAAAGGATACATTTTATTTTACTCTGCTGTAGTAGAAGTTACATATTTTTGGTTATATTATGTGTTTTTCTGTTTCAAAAATTTGCTTGAAACAGTATATAATTCAAGACATGTATTTATAATTATTTGACCCCAGTACACATATGAAAACATATATATCATCTACATATATATTTGACTAATAATTCATGTCTATATTTTGTCATGAAAACTGTCCAAATCTTATTTGGGTGAAAAAGAATAATTATGAGGAGAGAAAAACTGAAAAAAAGAGAAAGTTCATGTGTGTGCATGTGTGAGTGTGCAGAGAGAGACACTGAAGCAGCCAGAGGACATGAGGAGTCTTAAGAGAGTCAGAGAAGTTTCTTTCCTAACAAGTCAAAAGTAGTTTCCTCTATATGTGGGTGATGTGCTTCCTCTTAACAACATATTATTTACAATTACCATGACTTTTCTTCTACATACAAAATATAATAAAAGGTCCATTTTCAAAAGTTAAAAACGATATCACCGAATTTAACTTGGAGACCAACTCCTGTTAGCAGCACGTGATAAAAAATAATAATTCATAGATTACCCCAAAATCAAGTGGCCATAACAATAAGTAAAATGTCATAAAACAATTTATAAATGGGAATAATCTTGAAAAGAGAACTTTGACATCACTATGTCTACCTACAGCGTTTTTTTCCCCATTTTATTTTATAGCCAATAACAATCAGTTAAGAACAGTAAGTTACAAAGTCATGTGCGGCTGTTGATTAAATTCCAAAGACTGTCAAATTTTAGTCTAGGGTTTTGTTCTGATTACAGTTTTAGGTATATTTAAAATGTTTTATCCATAGCCTAATATTAAGTGATAGGACTAGTAAATGAATTTATATTTCATGGAGAAATATATATTTAATCTTATTTATTTTATATGTCTTATATGTACATGAGGGGATGGGGGAAAAACAACAAAAAGTAGAGGCCTGACCTTAAAAAAATGAACAAATTCTTTAAATGGGTTCTAGAGGTTTTGAAACATAAATGCGAAGATGGTTTGCAAAATAAGCGTAGTATTATGCTGGGTAGAAAATGCACAAGTGTTTGTTGGGAAAGAAGGCTGAAACAAGCATGCTGGCTAAGTTATTACTTTGTAGTTTAGAAGGATTATCTCTGGGTGCCTTGAAGTGTAGAGAAAATGAAAAGGAAATGCAAAAATGATTCTCATTCTTTTATGCATCCCAAAACAAGAAATATATTCACAAATTTACTTTAAAATCAAAATACATTACCCACACTTGGGGCTATGTTAAAGAGACAACGCTATACAAGTGAGTCTTTCTAATTGAAATTTTCATGTTGTGTAGCTTTGGATAGACACCGGGTCCTTATTTCATGTGGAGAGTAGGTGTGCATTATGGTCCCTCATGGACTAGGTCATTAGATGCTTGAGGTGTGACACCAAACCATAAGCCCCTACCTGCTGAATAGGTTTTTCCACATAACGTGCTCCTCTAAAACTTAATAGGAAAAAAGACAGCGTGATGTGGGAGAATGCTTGACATGATCAGAAACATAACACAGGCTTATTTTCCAGGTGCTTTCTCATGATGATTCCAGATAGATGTATTGCTGTTTCAAGAGACAAGAATTTGCTGTGTCCTAGTGCATTGGCACTTGTATTAATAATTTACTGGTGGAGATTGCTATAGTGTTTAAGGAAAAGACTGGTGCTATGTAAGCTCTAGCTAGAACAGGTCCTCAGAAGTGAGCATGTGATATCTGTTATTAATAATATGATACTGATGTGGATCACAGCCCCTTGAACTCTTGTGAAATCCTGAAAGTACTTGTTTATCAGAGAGGAGGAAAATGAAGCCATTAACATAATAACATGAGACTTTTAGGTTTACATTTTATTTTGTATTGTTAGATATTTTACTGTGTGCATCTGTTCATCTTTTTTCTTGTGTAATTAAAACTACATACTTAGAAAAGTATTTTTTGATCTAAGAATGGGTATAGTATTTAGCCTAGAGTTTTGGTGTTTTTTTTATCTTTCTAGAAATAAGGTGTTTATTACTAGTGCAGTATATTCTGTGGGGTTGTTTGACTTTTTTTTTCTTGCCTTGCCCCTTTCAGTTGTCCAACTCTTAGCCATATAAATAGATTATCTGATTTCTTAAAGTATTTTCACCTGAAACAGTAATTTTCAGGGACTCATATATGGAGGAGATGGCAAATGATGGTTTAAATGCCCTAAGTAATTTTCCTTGCCCACCTTTGAGAAATACTACTTGTAATTCTGTTTAGGTAGTTGTAAGTCTTGGTTATGCCATGCTGATCTCATATATATGTGACAGATAAAATGATTACAGGTATTTCAGATGGCTCTAGCCATTTAAGTGAGTCACATAATAATTAAAAATATATATATATATATATATATGAAAGCAGTGGCTCCCTTCTGTACTGTATCTATATGCTGGCAGTTTTACATAATGATGGCCTACTGCACATAATTATACAACTCTGCATTCAGTGATTCACACCGATAGCTTGAAATCAGGATGGAAAATTTATGCCTCAGAAATTAGCATGTACTGTAGGTTAGGGCTTTTTTCCCCACAGAGAGCCAGGTATAAATTCTTACCAGCATACCACCGATCCAGCCTCAGCAAAATTCCCTCTCAATATCCCTTGATTGCCTTTCCATTTCTCACAACTGCAAGCCCTTAGCTCCACCTCTTTGCCCAACATGCTCTCTCTTCATTAACTGCAAATCACCCAGAGTTCCCTCATTACACGTCACTTTTCAGGGAAGCCTACTCCGGCACTCAGGTTAGGTTAAGTTCACCTGTGAGATCAACTCATAGCACTAGATATTTGATACAAATTATAGTTGAAATTAAATAATTATGTGTTAATTCTTTTTAATGGCATTTGACACATCCTAAGAATATTTATGTGTCATGCACTGTTCTTGGTGCTGGGAATAAAGCAGTGACTAAAGCTGACATTTTTTGAGACTCCTCCTTGGCCTTATTTCATGTATTTATATGTCTTCATGTGCCTGAATAAAGCATTTTTTTTCCCTCTTCACACTTACCTTCAGGAATCAACTGTTTCTGTTTAATTATGTTGCATTACATCCTACAAATGTAGTTTTTCAAGCAGTGCCTAGAC